>NC_082734.1:17213664-17486164 GCF_030144855.1 Hypanus sabinus
TTTCAGACAGCAACAGCAGGAGCCATGTTACAAGCCTCTCAGGTCAGTGTCTGGGATTCCGGGGGACCACCAGGTCTCCATCAGCCCGCCTTTTTGCCTCACTGTCCAGAGACCAGGGTTCGGTCCTGATCTTGGCTTCTGCTTGTGTACAGCTTGCATTCTCGATGTGCTCCGGTTTTCTCCCGCATCCCAAAGGCATGTGGGTCGTTGGGCTAATTGGCCAATGTAAACTGGCTCCTGTGTGTCAGTGAGTGGCAAAATTGAGGGAGAGCTGATGGGAATAGGATACAGGGAGGAGTAATGTTCTGTGAGCCATCTAACATATTGAACATAGAACAGTACAGCACAGAAACAGGCCATTAGGCCCACATCTAACCAAACCATCTTAATAGCAAATCAAAATCACCCACTGATCCCTCCTACCTACACCCCTCCATCTTCCTCACATCCATGTGCCTATCCAAACGTCTCTTAAAAGCCTCTAATGTATTTGCCTCCACCACCCTATGAATGAAAAATGTACCTGTCACATCCTCTGTGAACCTACCCCCTCTCATCTTCAATGCACACCCTCTGGTATTAGACATTTCATCCCTGGGAAACAGATACTCCCTGTCCACTCTATCTATGCCCTTCATAATTCAGAGAAAACAACCCAAGTTTATCCAGCCTTTCATGATATCACGTGCCCTCTAAACCTCTTCTGCACCTTCAACATCCTTCCTATAGACCAGAACAGTTTGCGATACTCTAGATGTGGCCTAACCAGAATTTTATAAATTTGCAACATAAACTCTTGACTTCTGAACTCAGTTCCTCAAATAATAAAAGTAAGTATTCCCATTAGCTTTCTTAACCACCTAATCAACCTGTGCAGCCACTTTCAAGGAGCTATGAACTTGGACCCCAAGATCTCTCTGCTCAGCAACACTGTAAAGGGTCTTGTCCTTAAGTGTTCTGTCTCCTTGCATTTTCCCTACCAAGGTGCAAGCCCATCTTTATCTGGGTAAAACTCCACCTGCCAATATCAGTATCTGATCCACATCGTGCTGTATACTTTGCCAGACTTCTACACTGTCCACAACTCCACCAATCTTGGACTTAGCAGAACGGCTTTCTGTCATGCCTTAGGAATAGTAGTTGATAACTAGACAATGACCTTTGCGGACATGTTGAATGACAGTTGATATTGCCTAAGGTGCCTGGTTTAATATTTCACTCACGGCAGTCCAGCCCTACCCGCTTTCTGGCCCTGGATTTTCAGAGGCATTTATTAATGAACCTCACACAACGGTGATGGAAATCCGACCACAAGGCAGGAGTTCCACTGCCTAAGACCCGAGCTAAAGGGGTTAATCCAGATCAATGGCTGAGAATGTGCCTGCTTCCTGCAGATCTGGATGGAACAGGGAAGGGGGTACGAGGGAAGTGGGTCAGGAAGAAGATGGCCAGTGGGAAAGGGTAATGTCCCAGTGGTGTTTGGAGAGATTCCAGTGAACACTGGAGTAAACATTAGGTATGGAGGTGGTCCAGTGGGCACTGGTTATGGAGGGGGAGGGGGTGATGGAGGTTCTGGTACAGTAAACGATAGGAAGGCCAGTTCTGGATAGTAAGGTGAGTAAATCTCACTTGGGTTGCACGTGAGGAAGGGGATGCTGGAGTCAATGTTGGGATCGTTCTCTGGAGCTCCAAATGTGCACTCATCCCATCCTATTCTCCACACTTTCCCAGATTCAACCTCTCACACATTAGGAACAGCTCACAGGAGCCAATTAAACCCGCCCCACCATCTGTCATTGGGCTGTACACAAGGAACATCTACGCAGAACTCCCCTTTCCCACCCCACTAGAAATGGTCAGCTGAGTTCACTCGACATAAAAGTCCCAACCTGATATCCCCACTGAACAGTTCCTCACTCCCTGATACTCTCCAGTAACAGTTCTACAATTAATACTGAACTCGAGAATTTTCAATCAGTACTCTCACCCTCTCTGAGTTGTAAGGCTTGGACAGTTGCTGGAAACTTAGCTCTTCGGTGAATTCAGTATGGTCATTTGATGCCCTTGCATCCCATCACCGCTCTAACCTGTGCCCACTCCAGGTTCCAGAAGCTATCACATGTTCCCTGATCCCACTCTGCCTGTCAGAGACTCTCTCAGACAAGCTGGTGCTCCCTACAAGGACCGTGACCAGGCAGCCAGTTACTGGCTGGGAAGAGGAAGCTATTTTCATGCTTTACTGGAGGGTTGGTGATTATAGAGGGTGGGGCCAAACCAGAGACGACTCCACTGGTTGATGGACTGGTATGTGGAGTCCGAACCATATTGTGTGCAGTTCTACACACAAAAATTTCTGAAGGAACTCAGCAGGATAGGCAGCATCTATCGACGTCCGAGCCGAGACACTTCATCGGGACTCATTTATTCCTCTACAGATGGTGCTTTGACTTGCTGACTTCCTCCAGTGCACTGCTCTGGATCTCCAGCGTCTGAGTAAATCTCGTGATTATTGTTGAGTGCAGTTCCGTCGCTCAACTACAGGAAGGACGGAAAAGGTGCCGAAAAGATTCGTGAGGATGATACTGGGCCTGGAAGGCTTGGGTTCTTGCCCAGGAGCTCAGGAAGCTGAGCAGTGACCTTGTCGAGGTTTATAAAATTTTGAAGGGCACAGTTAAAGTGAATTGTGACCATCTTTATGGACTTTGTCTATACTTCTTGCTGCCTCAGTAAAGCAGCCAGCATAATCACCCAGTATCTTAGACCATAAGACAGAGCAGAAGTCGGCCATTCGGCCCATTGAGTCTGCTCTGCCATTTCATCATGAGCTGATCCAATCTCCCCTTTAGTCCCACTCCCCCGCCTTCTCACCATAACCTTTGATGCCCTGGCTACTCAGATACCTATCAATCTCTGCCTTAAATACACCCAATGACTTGGCCTCCATTGCCACCTGTGGCAACAAATTCCACAGATTCAGCACCCTCTGGCTAACAATTTTTTTTCGCATCTCTGTTCTGAATGGGCACCCTGCAATCCTTAAGTCATGCCCTCTCATACTAGACTCCCCCACCATGGGAAACAACTTTGCCACATCCACTCTGTCCATGCCTTTCAACATTCGTAATGTTTCTATTAGATCTCCCCTCATTCTTCTAAACTCCAAGGAGTACAGTCCAAGAGCGGTCAAACGTTCCTCATATGTTAACCCTCTCATTCCCGGAATCATTCTAGTGAATCTTCTCTGAACCCTCTCCAATGTCAGCACATCCTTCCTTAAATAAGGAGCCCAAAACTGCACACAGTATTCCAAGTGAGGTCTTATCAGTGCCTTATAGAGCCTCAACATCACGTCCCTGCTCCTACACTCTATTCCTTTAGAATTGAATGCCAACATTGCATTCGCCTTCTTCACCACCGACTCAACCTTAAGTTGATCCCCTAGTGGGCTCAACAACAAGCTGTTCTAAAAAGCCATCTTGTAGACATTCTACAAATTCTCTCTCTTGAGATCCAGTGCTGACCTGATTTTCCCAATCCACTCGCATGTTAAAATCCCCTACAATTATCATAACACTGCCCTTCTGGCAAGCCTTTTCTATTTCCTGTTGTAATTTGTAGTCCACATCACTGCAGCTGTTTGGAGGCCTGTAGATAACTGCCATCAGGGTCCTTTTACCCCTGTGATTTCTTAGCTCAACCCATAAAGATTCTGTACCTTCCGATCCTATGACAACTCTTTCTAATGATTTAATATCATTTCTTACCATTAAGGCCACACCACCCCCTCTACCTACCTGCTTAACCTTCCGATACACCATGTATCCTTGGACGTTTAGCTCCCAGAGACATGCATCCTTTAGCCATGTCTCAGTGATGGCCACAATATCATACTTGCCAATCTGTAACTGTACAACAAGATCATTCAACTTATTCCTTATGCTGCATGCATTTCAGTACAGCACCTTAAGTCCAGTATTTGGTACTGTTTGCATTGATTGCCTGCAACTTTATTGCACTTTAACTCATCCCAATGGCTGCAAATTTGCTCCATCACCTGCCTGTCCTTCCTGACATCTTTACTGCTCACTACCTTAGATCTATTTCTGTTTTCCCTCTCCTCCGCTCCATCATTCGGGTTCCCATCCTCCTACCAAATTAGGTTAAACCCTCCCTAACAGCTCCATTAAGCCTTCCCGCCAGGATATTGGTCCCCCTAGGATTCAAGTGTAACCTGTCCTTTTTTGTACAGGTCACACCTGCCCCAAAAGAGGTCCCTCTCCCACTGGGGAGAAGAGACGGAAGTCTGAAAACACACATGACCAGGCACGTATCAGTTTCTTGAACAGATCCCTTGAGGGCTAGAGGGACTTTTTGCCTCCTAATCTACCTCATTATGATCTTGCATTTAATCGTTTATTAGCACTGTTGTTTCTCAGTAGCTTTTATATTTTATTCTGTATTGTTATTTATTTTATATATTTCAAGATACAGCAAGGTAACAGGTCCTTCTAGACCAAAAAGCCCACACCACCTAATTACACTTGTGACCAATTAACCCTCTAGCACTCTACCCCAATGATCTGATCTTTATAAACAGTCACAAGACAAACTTTTCACCATACACATTACACGATAGTGGATGCGGAAAAGATGTTTCCTACTGTGGGGGAACCTAAGACCAGAGGACCAGCCTCAGAATTGAGGGGCGTCCTTTTAGAACAGAGATGAAGAGGGATTTCTTTAGCTGGAGAGTAGGAAACCTGTGGAATTTGTTGCCACAGGCGGCTGTGGAGGCCAAGTCATTGGGCATATTTAAGCCAGAGGTTGATAAATTCTTGATTAGTCAGGGCATGAAGGGATACAGGACAAAGCAGGAAATTGGGGCTGAGAGGGAAAATGGATCAGCCACGATGAAATGGCATAGCAGACTCGATGGGCCAAATGGCCTAATTCTGCTCCTATGTATTATGGTCTTACGTGATAATAAACAAATACCAAAACACCATAGAGGACACTGCATTGAGGTGTGAGGGGTACTCTTTAATCAGGACCAGAGGGGCAAGTTTTGCCACACACACAGGGTGCTGGGTAAGTGGCATGAGCTGCCAGAGGAACGAGCAGAGACGGGTACAATCCCAGTTTTTAAAAGACATTTGGCTAGGTACAGGGGTAGGAAAGTTTAGAGCAGGGGTTTTTAACCTGTAGTCCACAGATGGATTCAAGGGCATCTGTGAACTTGGAGGGGAAAAAAATTAACACCTTTATTTTCACTAACCTCTAAGTGAAGTTTAGCATTTCCTTCAATTATGAATGTGGGCAACAAATCACAGTAGAATTAGCAGTACATACTAAGGCATAATGTTCTTATTTAAGCTAAGCAACAACACCCTTCACACTGGTGTGTCTTTAAAAAATAAAATTTAATTTTAACTTGCCTATAATTTAAATGTATAGTCTTGTTATTTAATGCATTAATAAAGAACCACATATCACAAATTTGTCTTAATATTTGATAACTCTATTTCAATACAATTGGTTTCTTTTGTAATCCTATGTATTTTATTTTATATATTTAAATACATTATTCTGAGAAGGGCTTCAGTGGACTGCTAAAGGGGTCGAAGGCATAAACCCCTGGTTTAGAGGGATATGAACCAAACATGAGCAAATGTACCTTCGGAAGGCAATGGTTAGCATGGACATATTATCTGAAGGGCCTGTTCCTGTGCCATTGACTCCATGCCGATCATCCTCTCCAATGGCAGACCCTTCCGGATGGACGATGACTTGCCTCCCTTCCGGTCTGTGGGCTCCGATATGGCTCTGCCAGGGATGAGGTGGGCAGTGCGCTCCCTCCACGGTTCACACTAGGCTCCTGTGTGCTCCCGATGCTCAGACCCAAGGTGTTTGACACGTCTTCTGTGAAGTGACAGGAGTTCCCAGGCGCAAGAAGGGAGAGGGAGCAACCACACACCCGGCCTTGGGCTGGTGGATGGGGCAGGAAGAACGGGAACGACCCTCTCGCTCACAAGTGGTTGAAGAGGATGGGGGTACAGAGGAAGAAGGGCAGTTATTGTTGAAAGGAGTGGTTTACACGGAGGGCCCCCAATACTAATCGGGAGATGGGTATTGGTTTATATTGTCACACGTACCAGAACACAGGGAAATGCTGCCATTTTGTATCCCAACCACACAGATCATTCCATACACAAGTACATCAAAGTGGTAGAAAGGAGACGCGAAGCAGAGTGTAGTGTGGTAGTTACAGAGAAAGTGCAGATAGACCAGTAAAATGCAAGCACCATGACGAGATAGACCAGGAGACCAAAGGTTTATCTTTTTCTGTATGAGAGGTTTGTTACAACATCTGTCCTTGAGCCTGGTGGTATGTGCTGTCAGGCTAAGACTGGAATGGGAGGGGTCCTTGATTATGCCGGCTGCTTTCCCAAGGCAATGGGAAGTGTAGATCGGGTGGAGTGAGTGGCCTTAGGAATGGAAAGGTGTTCAAATGCTGTGGACACCACAGACACACAGATGATTAGAGGTGTGAAAGGCAGTTAACTCACGGTCAGTGCTCCGGATGTCCACCAACAGTCCCACTCTGTCTCCCGTGTCTCTGGCAGCTCCACAATGAATGGTAGGTCTGGTGTGCTGCCTGGGGAGTTTAATCCCCATGTCTGCCTTTGATTAGATTCTAATCCTTCTTCCTGGAGCTGCAATCCCTCCCTGAGCCTTGATCTCCAATGATTAAAACCAGCCTTTATTTAATTTGTCCTCCTGGGGAGGGTGACGTTGGCAAGGCCAGTCACAGGGAAGGGGTGTGGGTGCATGAGGTGAAGACTACTATAAGTGGTAAACGCTGCGCAGTCCATCACAGACTGGGCAATTCCTTTCACCCTGTCCTCCTTCACTGTGCTTCAGGGAGCAACGCAACAGCAGTTCACCTGTGGCTGAGTGACATTTGTCCGTTGCCACTCCAAGGTGCCCTCCTCTCCCCTGAATTCCACCGCACACACACCTTCCACATCCACTCAGGTGGCCAGAAAGTCACAAATCTCAGACCCACCATGTTCATGCTAGCAGTCATGTACCCACCTATACCAGCCCAATCTATGGCTTTCTATGCCTTGATGATTGAAGTGTATATCTAGATACTTCTTTAACGATGTGAGAGCTCCACCACAGAAGTGAAGAAGGTTCACATGAACCAAGGGGAACCAATGTCACCTCCACATTTAACAATAATAGTTTTTTTGCAGCCCAGGACTGGGGTAGGAATGCTCCAGAGCAGCAGTTGGTAATGGGACAGGACGAGTGTTTGAGTCTACACGGAGTAAGGGCGGAGGAGATCAGATGCCTCGACCGGATGGAGCTACCATCTCCTGAAGGACCAGGTGCAGCAGGTGGTTCTGTTCCGGGGTCAGCAGTGGCCTGAAGGAAGAGGGCAAAGTTAACGTCCACCCCATGCGCATCTGCACCATCCCCTCACCCTCACCCCAGTGAGCTCACCACCAAAAAAGAAGCCCTTCCCCTGAAGGAAACCTGGCCTCCCTCCCCCTCCCATTGTCAGCAGGCAAAGGGTCTTCCACCACCCCCGTCCCATCACTGAACTCTGTCCACACACATCCCAGTTAAGAACCTGCTCCAGCCCCAAAGCCATAAATCTCCCCTTTCTAGGGGTATTCTCAATCTCATTCTTTTCAATGAATGAGAATTAACCCCCCCCCACACCCCCCCCCCCAATTCTCCAAGAATTACCACATTTACCACTCGGAATGAGTCCAGTCAGCCACTGGGTCCATAGCCCTGAAGAACCTGTCCCTTCAGGTCCACACGCACAAACAGTTTCATGTGCAAAGGATTTTCACCTCATCACCAATGTGGGAAAACATTTCATTACCTCCCCTCCAGAACTTCTATCACCTCCTTTAAATCTCTGCACCCTCCTCTCTGATTTCTGGCCCCTCTGTTGAGGTAAGTAGGTCCTGTCTATGTATCTGGCTCTCTCACAATTTTATACTCAATTAAGCCTCCCACTAAATCCAGGGTGGAAAATGGAGCAACCAGGGGAAACCCGTGGTCTCAGGGAGATCATGCGAACTCCACACAGACAGCGGCAGAGGTCGGGATTGAACCCGGATCTCTGGAGCCTTGAGGGATCAAATCTACCAGCTGCGCCATACTGTCACCCCATGCGACAGGAGAAGTCAAATTATTAACAGATGTCAATTTCTGAATAAAAGGCTTCAATCCTTCAGGCCTGTTCAGTCTCCCCATCAGGGAGTGGCCTGTGCGGTCATTACACCCTTCGCAATTCAGGTGAGAAATTTCATTCTGGAACTCTTCAGTTGACACGGTCTTCAGAGGTTTGAGGGAAAAACTCCAGTTTCCACGGTCTTCAGTTTTGAGGGGAAGACTTTGCATTTCCACGGTGTTCAGAAATTTGAGGGAAAGAGTTCCAACATTTCTAATAACCTTAAGTAAGAAAATAGCTTCCTGGACTGCCTGACTTTTTAAAGACTTCTGCTTTCAGCTCCCCCATCCCAACAGATGGGTTTATAATGTGAGCTCAGCTGCACAGACCGGGGCCTCTGGAAGTTCAGTCCTGGCTGCTGAGAAAGCCACTGTAGACTATATATCACAGCAGCCACTGTTAAATGCTCAGTGGGACGGGTCACCATTCCTTGCTGTGGGTTGTGTGTGTGCATCTAGGGGAAAGGGGGTGCGGGGAGGTGACGAGGGTGAGGGCCAGGGGAGGCAAACTGCTCAATCCTCACCAAAGCTCCACCTGAAGAACCTTCAGTGATTCCAGGTCCTTCTCCTGGCATGCCATCTGTGGGAAGGAGCACACGACAGGGCACTGGGTTACAAACCTACACACGCGCGCACATGGAAACTGGTCAGACTTCACTTCACGTGCAGACGACCACACAGTTTCACCCGTCCGTCGCCCCACACATACTCCCACCCACGTCCGTCCCACACCGTCACAACACTTCCACCAGAGTCCCTCCCTCACACGGGGAGCAGAGCCACCCTGCCCACTCTCACTCTCTCATCATCTCTCTCTCTCGACAGATGTTGCCTCACACCATTACCTTTCAGCTCCCCCGCCCCACCTCCCATTAATGTTACAAAGTAGGGCACATTGAGGAACACTCACCACCACCGACTGCAGCAGCAGAAATACGTTCTCGGGGAGGTTGTTCACTGGAAGCAAACAGCAAGGTTAATCAACAACACCCCCAGACCGGGAAAGGGGGGAAAGGAGGGGTGAAGACCAGGAGGCAACCATGGGGAAGGGAAACAGGCGACGGCAGGCCCACCTGTCCTAGTGTAGGGGCTCCCAACCTTTTATAAGCCATGCACCCCCTACCATTAACTGAGGGGTCCATGGACCCCAGGATGGGAACCCCTGACCTGAGGGTTAATTTGCAGGTTTGCTCAGTAGTAAGCAAAGCAAATGTTATGTCAGCATTCATTTCGAGTGGACTAGAATATAAATGTAAGGATGCAAATTATTGAGAGCAGTTTTGGGCCCCATATCTAAGAAGGGATGTGCTAATGTTGGAAAGGGTTTGGAAGTGGTCGATGAGAATAACAGAACATCCCTGGGTTGGAAAGGTCAACATGTGAGGAGTGCTTAATGACTCTGGGCCTGTACCTACTGGAGTTTTGAAGAATGAGATATAACTCAATGAAACCTATCCAATACTGAAAGGCCTAGACAGAGTGAATGTGGAGAAGATATTTCCAATAGTGGGCACAGCCTCAGAATAGGAGGATGTCCCTTTAGAATAGAGATGAGGAGGAATTTCTTTCGCCAGAAGAATTCAGAATCTTGTCACAGACAGCTGTGGAGGCCAAGTCATCAGGTATATTTAATGCCGGAGATTGATTGGTTCTTCATTAGTAAAGATGTCAAAGGTTACAGGAGAATGCCGTTGAGGGGGCAAAAAAAACTCAGCCATGATGGAATTCTGCCTCCATGTCTTATGGTGTGGCGGGTAATACTGTTATTTCACAGTTCCAGAAATCCTGGTTCTATCCTGACCTCTATGTGTGGAATTTGCTCATTCTCTCTCTGTTCACGAGATCCCCACAAGTGCTCTGGTTTCCTCCCGCATCCCAAAAGTGACTTGGTTGGCTAGTGGCCTGCTGTAAACCGCTCTGAAAGGGAAAGAACCTAGCAGAATGTGGTGCAAAGAGGTTGCAGGGGAAGTTATTGCAGAATGAGATTGTCCTGTGAGCTGGTATGAGCTCAGTGGGGCAAAGTGATTTCCGTTTGTGCAGCAAGGGAGAGGGATAGGAAGGAGCCTGTACCTTGGCTGTGGCTGTCGAATGATTCCCAGTCATATTTCTCCAGAGTCTGAGCGTGCTCGGGCAGCAGCTTCTGTGGCGGGGGCTGAGGAAAGGAAACAAGGTGTTCACCCCATCGCTTTTCCCAGCAGCACCCCTCCACCAGCACACATGTCCTCGCTGGATCCTCATGCATACAACTGCCACGGTACAGGACTCTGCAAAGGTTTTAAGCACCTATAAATAGATAGGATGCCTAAGACCTTTGCATAGTACTGCATTTGTAAATGTGGAACGGAGAGTGAGTTTGTAAATTTGCCAGGAGTAAAGGATGTTGGGAATGGCGAGGGTGGAGTGCCGCAGGAGGGGTGTGAGACAGGTGGCAGAGGAGTGCCAGGGTGGGGTGGTGCAGGTGCAGACTCACCCAGCCTTGAGAACCCAGACAAGGCAAATTTGATTCAAAATGAATGGATTATCGATCATTACAGAATGTCTCTGGTGCTTCCCACTTCCTCCTCTTTTTCCCAACCATGATTCCCCTCTCCCTGCCCCCTTCCAACTCTCAGTCCACAATAGAGACTCAAATCAGAATCAGGTTTATCAGCACTCAAACGTCATGAAATCTGTATTTCTTTTAAGCAGAAGTACTATGTAAGGGTCTTATGCAACCTATATATATGTGCCTAAGACTTGCATAATATACTGTATTAATTTTTGCTGCTGCAAAAGGACAAATCTTATGACAAATATGAGAGATGATAACCGCTCACCTTTCATGTCCCAAGAAGGTAAAAGACATTTGCCATCCCTAACAGTTTGCAGTTTTCCATTATGATTACTTATCAGATACCGTTGTTACATTTGATAAAGTCCTCCTTAGTCCCAATGATGGATCTCAGCCTGAAACATCGACTGTTTACTTTCCTCCCTGAGTTCCTCCAACATTATAAGTGTGTTCTTCCTTTTAATGTACACATGGTAATGTTAACCTCTGGTTCTCATGGCACTTGCTTCCTGTTCTGTTTTCCCACCAGTTTCTTGGTTATCCATTACTGAACAAAATTCTGCCAGTCCCCTCCCCTTTAACTTAATATGATACTTCACACTTCATTAGGCGCAATTGAACTACTTCCCCATCAGGATCTAAATCCTCATGGGAATCAGTATTTGTACATTATGACATTTCATTAAACGTTTTTATTATACCCATTAATCTGGTTTCCCAGCCTACCTTTCATAATGATGTAGTTTTCTCTGTTTTATGTTAAAAACCCCTATACTTGGTTCTTCTCTCCTATCGGATTTCACCATCTGTTATCCCTGCCCATCACCTCCCAACCTCTGCCGCTATTTCCACTTTCCCCTTCCCCACCTGCCTAACGTCCCTCCTCACCAGATCCACCTATCACCTGCCAGCTCTTGCTCCATCCCCACTGGTTCTCTCTCCTCGATCTTTAAATCCAAATGATGGGTCTCAACCTAAAACTCTGACTATCCATTCCCCTCCATAGATGCAGCCTGACCTGCTGAGTTCCTCCAGCAGATAGTTTGTTGCTCCAGATTCCATCATCTGTCATCTCTAGTTCCCCCAGCTTTTGTTCCAGTTCTTTTTAGAGATGCAGTGTGGAACAGGATCTTCCAGCTGCCCAGCAACCCACCTATTTAACCTGAGCCTAATCACAGGACAATTTACAAAGATCAGCTTACCTACTAACCTGTATGTCTTTGGACTGTGGGAGGAAACTGGAACACCCAGAGGAAACCCACATGGTCACGGGCAGAATATATAAAACCCTTACATTAGATTGAACTCTGAACTCCAGAATGCCCCAAGCTATAATAGCGAACCGCAACGCTACCGTGGTTTATTAGAGACAATGGTTTTGTATTTAACTAGAGTTTATATGTGTAGGAAGAGAAGATCAAAGTGTGAATGAGATTCTCAGAGTGGATCTGGCAGATGGGATTGAAGGCCCAAGTTACAGGATGAAATTAGGAGAGTGGTTCAGGATCAAAGGGTGAAGATGGGGTGGGGGGAGATTGTCGTGTGGTACAATCGAGGGGAAATCAGGCTGTGGTGAAGATTCTCCCTGTACCGTGGAGCTGGAATGTGTCAGCCGCAGACTGCACGGTGGGAGCGTGGCTGTTGGTGGGGGGACGCTTACTGCAGCCCGCTGCACTCACCTGGAGCAGCATCAGCAGCAGCACCCGGGACACCTCACACCTTGCAATGACATCCACAAATGCACCTGGAAACACGAAAAGAATGAAGTCTTTGCCACTCTGGCTCTGAACAAAAGTAGAGCTCAGTGAGGCTGCAGTGCAACGGCTCAGAAATTAACCGTGGGAGCAGATATCACTGCTCTTGCTGAGTCCCACATTAAACGTGACAGCCCAGCGTCAAGTTACTCGGATCCCTTCGCTATAGGTGCAGAGACACCACCAGGGGCCACAGCTGTTGGACATGTAACGGTGTCCCATGAACCTGGCACAGAAGCTGCATTAAAAGGTATGTACTCTCATAGACAATAGAAAACCATGTTTTTTCTTGTGTTTACACAGTCATTACAGCAGTAAAATCACTACTGCCAACAGGATCCTGTACATTAAAAATCTTAGGTCTGTTTAAAGTTCAAAGTACATTTATTATCAAAGTATGTATACATTATACAACTTTGAGATTTGTCTCCTAACAGACAGCCACAAAACAAAGAAAACCAAAATAAACCCATAAAAAAAACTATCAAACACCCAATGTTCAGAGGAAAAAAAACCCTGCTCCAAACTTATAATGGCAACATCTATGTAAGCACGTCACACTACAGCCACAGGCAGTGGAGGGAGGATGGGATCATTGGGTAATGTTTACAATCAGCTTCTGTTAAGATATCCACAGTACAAATATGAAGACAAGCTACAAGTTCTCAGGGGGCAGTGTGACCCCCCCCCCCCACAGGAACACTGGTACTTGGCACCCAGTGGTGCCACACTCACCTACCCCTACCCTTTGACCACACTCACCAACGGGGGCATTGGTTCCTGGCAGCTGCAGTCCCTTCTCCTGAGCCATCAGCTGCATCTCAGTGAAGACGGCCAGAGCTCCATCATAATCACCTGCGAGACAAGTACGTAAGAGGTGAACAATGCGACAGGGACACCAGCGACGGGCGGCAGCGCTGTGGCTGAGTGGACAGGCGGCACTATACTCACGGGTTATGATCTTACAGGAAGCCACCTTGCCCAGCGACAGCAGGCATTCAATGGGCACCTGAGACTGAAGCTCGGCCGCTCGCTGGTAGTACACAGATGCCTCGCCCGGCTTGTTCATTTCCTTCAGTGAGAAAAAGTGTTTTTGGGGGGGGGGGTGAAATTTCATTAATAGATCGATTAACAACAAAACACACAATCGAGTAAGTAACAGGCAGGGTGGTAGAGTGAGTAATGTCACCCAGACACCACTACACCTCCCACCACTCACATTCATCTCCACCATCACTCATACTTACCCCAACACCACCATCGTGCACACCCCAAAACTGCAGTCACTCATATTGTGATGGTACTGGCTGTGCTGACTGCAAAGCCCTGAACTCAAAAGAAGATTTTGAACCCTCTCCAATACAGATATCCATGGATACCTTCACCAGAGGGAAGTTATACTGTATCCACACACTCAAGGACTAGCTACTAGCTGAGTGTCGGGTTCCCCTTACCAAGGAGCAGAAACCTCCAGCTAACAACGTCGTTTAAGCAGTTATTTTATTTTTAATTAAACACAATTAAACTTAGACAAATAGTTACACACACATCTCTGAATTCCAAAAGATTTATAAACTACAAAGGATTTTCAAACACAGGTATAATTCTTATGAAGAGCACATACCAACGAGTTGCAGATGAATGAGTCATCCATCAAAGAAACCGACAGTTCTAACCCACCTACTGTTAGTCATTGGCTTACCTCCGTTATGTCCTTTTAAGTTTAGAGAACATAAGAAGTCGGACATTTGATACATCCTCTAAATCCGAGGAAACTTGGCGACCTTTTATTTAATATTTTCATAGGCTCTGACTTATGGCCCTTCCAGTTACCTTTTTGAAGATTTGGATTTGATCAGAAAGGTTTTCCTTGATTTTTTGGATTTCACTCTCAGTTTGAGCTGGTCAGTTCTTTTTTTTTGTGTTTTGCAGTTTTTTCCTTCTGTTTATGTCATTATAAAAGTTTCTTTATCTCTTTTTTTCTTTTTATGGATAAGAGGAGAATCAATTACCCTTCTCTTTATTATATACTATTAGATTAATACTTTGTTTGAGCTTGATAATGTTATTTTTCCTTTTATTTGAACTGTTATTGATATAGATATTTGCGATAACTCTCTTCTTGTTTATATATATGTATTTTTTCATTTAACTAATAAAAAGATTGATAAAGAAAGAAAAGAAACTGACAGTTGAAGAATGAATTCCAGTTCTTCTGTTGTCACCCTGTCCTTCTGTCATTTTCTCAGTGTTCCTAACAATCCCCGATGCATTCTAATGTTTATATAGTTTTGCTACTAGTTGACATTATTTGCATGTGAAGAGTTTCAGACATCTGGGACAAAGTAATTCACGCAGATGGGTCTAAATGCTTCTGATGCCAGACACCAGCAATTAATACCGTGAGGGTTGACTCCCTAAGTACACAAATATCCCAACTATTGATTGGTCATACTGTGACCATGTTTGATATGCTACGTGACAAAATAAACCCAGTCTGGAAGCTTCCTGATTCTGTCACAATGAGGAAGTAACTCAGGAGTAGTTGCCTAGTTTGATGTAACATAACCCCATTGTTTTACTTTAGCTGGTGCAGAATGTTTCACGGGTATTTCACTTTGCAAACCACATCTCTCAGCAGCCAGTCCCCACATGGGCCAACAGCTTGTGCTTCTAACTTCACACTGACAATTTACATTAAGAACTTAAGACTGATTGTTTACAACAAGAAGCTGAGCAAGGAATATTTGTTAGAAATTTAACTTTGTCACAAATAACTCTGGCTCTTTGGAAAGGTCATACTGCTGTGCTAGAAAGCTGAGGTTGGCAATAAGCCTCTCAGGCCATGGAAAGGGAATATCCATCACACAATAATGTAATGCCCTGGTTCATATATTTTACTGTTGTATGTACTTCACTTTATGCAGTTCTGTGTGAGCTGCTTGTTTTCAGCTTTGGATTATTGTTGAAGATGAGAGAGAGGAGAAATATGTGTCATCCAATTAGTACGGTCGGATTAAGGGGAGGTTTCTCCAGTGAGGGACACTAAGGTTAGGGCTGTTGTTCAAGAGGAGATGAAAAGAGAAGAGGCTGGGGAGAACCAGTCACAGCATACGATCCTGTGGGAACCCCGTTTGTTCAAGATGGATTGTGAGTGACATTCGGAAGGTGGTGTGAGCTTTCACGCAGACCAAGGGCCCAGCATGTGAGAGACAGAGAAGTTCAAGATGAGCTCCAACTTGAGCACATCTGACTGTTTAATTAGAATGCGGCCCTTTTCTTTTTGTTATTCTTTACTAACCCTTTAGTTAAGATTCATAAATATAATTCCAGTATATGCAGTGTACTGTCCATTATTTTGTGCATTAAGGGTAGCAGATGACCCAGCATCCACACAAACTGGGGTTTGGAGTGGGATTGACCGCACCTCAATCTCACGAGTTTGGAGGGGCCAGAGGTCGTCTTCCCTAGACTTCCACAGCCAAGGAAACCAGGGTGTTTCAATAAGGTTAATACATCTGTCAGTCCTCATCCTGAACACACTCTGTGGGGTAGGAAATTCCAGGGTGTCCCCATCCTGTGAGAGAAAAACATTCCTTCTTGCCTGAACTTGAAACCAAGTCCTCACCAGAGGAAACATCTCTCACCATCCACCCTGTAGCTCCCCTGTTTTAGTACGCTAATCCCTCATTCACCGAAATCGGTGATGCTGGTCCCAACCTGCTCATTCTCTCTTTGTACCTCAACCCCCTTGTTCCAGGAACGTAACCGGTCAAACTCTTCACTGCTGGCTTCAGAATGAGTATTGGACAATGTAAGGGTATCGTGTGAGTGACCTGGCAGTGCCAGAACTTTGCGAGCAATTTGCGAGAAGTGTCTGTGAAGTGCAAGAAGGCTGCAGTTGAGTGAGTAATAGGTAGTGTTGGAGCCTTTGTACACCTAGCAGCCAAAGGATCAAAAGCAACCACCCAGAAAAATAAAGAGACAACGTTTTCAGTTTGGACAAACATTTGTTGGTTGCCACACATGAAGGTGATTAATGGTCTGTGAAGTTCTCTGAGGATGTTAAGAAAATATAAAGAGGTTACTGTAATCAGTGGATATTGATCAATAACTGAATTATGACCAGGGAACTGTTCTGTGAAGGCACTGGTAACAATTAAACTGTGGAATTTCCACAACTGCAGCTTGAAACATCCTCCTTGAGGTAAAGGAACAGCACTGCGAAGTAAACTTTCTCTCATCCTCTCTGGGGAGTTGGTTGCACCTGCTGGGGCTCAAAATTCTAAGACACCAATAAATTGAAAGCAACACCGCAACATTGGGAAAGAAAGGCTCCACTCTGAAACATTTCCTGTGGTGTCTGAGACCTGAATAGCAGGCAGAAGAGCTGGCTGTTGCCACGGTAATCAGAGATAATGAGAGATCTCGGTTAAGAGAGTGAGATACTGACGCAGGAAAACCTGGTCATGAGATGCGTGTGAAGAAACGGTCAGGGAGAGGCAATTCCAATGATTGCCCCACTATCAAGGACTACTGTTACAAGGCTGGTGCTGTGGCAGCTCCTGTTTCAACCTGACGTCCAGCTGCAATGGACCTGGAGAGAGCTGGACAGGACTATTGACGTGGCACTGTTCCTTGAGAAGAGGAAAGGTGCACTCGGGAGACAGATCCTGGAAAGAGAGTTTAATTCCTTCCACTACTTTGGAACAGCACAAGAACTGCAATCCCAACCAGGAGCCATGGGGAAAAATGCACAGTCCCGACCGAGACAGAATGTCTTGTGCCTCAACAGCCTGTATTGCCATGGAGTAGAATGGCACAGAGACAGGATCTTTGACCCATCCACATCTATGCTGGCCGTTGACCCAATTAATGTGACTCAAAATCAGGAGTAATTGGGGGGTGGGTTGCAGTACTTACCTTCAAAGCATTTCCCAACTCCAAGCACAGGCTGGCTGCCATGACCGGCTGGTTCAACTCAATATAGACCTGAGGGAGAGAGAAGGAAGGGGTGAGGGTGGGAAGGGAGGGTGAGGGAGATCAGCACTGGTTTCCCTTCATTTGAGGTTACATTTTGTGTCCTCTAGCCTACAGTTGGTAATGCTCTACTCCAGCAGCTTATCGTGGAATGTCAACGGAGCGTTGCCTAAATGGGGAACTCACACAGATCCATGTGTGATCAATACAACCCTGACTGAAAGTGGAGAAACCAAACAAACCACCACAAGCTGCCCACATCCGAACTGTCCGAGGTCTCATCCTGGTGCGTTTTGACCCGTTTTACTCACCTGATCATTAGCCAGATATGTGGTAGGCAGACTAGTGACTAGCAGCGGGAACTGGGCAGCGTGAGACCTGGGCAGTGTGTAACGCCTCTTTCCCGACCATTTGGGCGGTCACACGGGTTTGCTGCTGCTTGGGGGAAATCACAAACAAGAAACGTTGCAGCCCACTGCAGTGGGAGGGGAGAATGGCCAATGATTTTGAAGGTTTACGCTGTTCGTTGGAGCCACCTTCCCCGAGTACCCAGGACCAGCGACCTTCCCACACTATATACTCCACCAGTGGGGCTTCCACACCCCAGCGCCCTGGCTCCAAGCTGTCCAGCAGTGAGAGCCCTCGCCTCGGGATCAGAACGTTGGAGATGCACTGAAGGCGGCTGAGTATAACAGTCTCACACATAACTGTACTGTGGTGCTGGGAGAGAACCATGCTGTGTGACATGAGGTTCACTATAAAAATACTTGTGGTGCTTCCCTGAAGAGGCAGGGAGTCATCCTCTGGATGAAACGGAGGGTTATGTGAGAAGGAAAAGTGAGATTGTTCTTGAAGTCGGTTAAAAGGTCGGCCCTAACCATGAGCTGAAAGGCCTGCACTGTGCTATACTGTTCTTTATTGGGATTTTGCTATGCACAGACTGGGTTCACAATTCACCCGCTTCCACAGTACGTCACTGCTTGCTTAGGGCGTAACGAGGCTGTGACAGACCCTTCCCGTCTCACCTTTATGGCGAAGCTGTAGCAGTTGGTTGCGGCCTGCAGGTGTTCCTCAAAGCCTGGGCACCGGAGCTTCTGTGTCTCCTTCTCCGCCTGCAGAAAGAGGCGGGCTGCATCGGTCAGGGCCAGGGCCTCTCCGGGAGCATTAAAGAGCGTCTGTTCACATCTAATGGCAGGCCAGAGGACAAAGGAAATGAGGGTAGTGCTCCATCTTCAACCCAGCATTAGGAGGCAAAAGGGACCATGGATGCCGGGACGTGGAGCAACAAACAAATTGCTGAGGGAATTCAGGCAGCACCTGAGAGAGAGACGGATGGTCGAGACCCCACATTAGACCGGGAGCAGAGATGGGAGTGGGGAGACAGCTCGGGGAGGAAACACATGGCTGTGGATAATGGAATCTGAGAAGTAAGGAAGGTGATGAGTGGAACCAGATAAAGAATGGATGGTATGAAGATGTGAAGAATGGGAGAGAGGAGGAAGATCTGGAGGTTTGAGTGGGCAGATGGAACCAGGTTAGAGAGGGAGTAAAAACTGGGTTGCAGGGGACTGGGGCATACGTGTAGTAGGGAGGGGTTGGAAAGAAGTGGGTGTACGAGGGGACCTGGGTGGATCAGTTGGAGAAAGGAACGGGTTAGCAGAGATGAAGGGTCAGTCAGAAACATTAACCCTTTATTCTCCTCCATAGACACTGCCTGACTTACTGTGTTCCTCCAGCACTCTGTGTGTAGTGCTCAAGATTTTCGGCAGCTGCAGAATCTCTTGTGTTTTGGAGTTAACAGGAGAGGATAGGGCCAGGAATGTAGGGTAGTTGGCAACACAGCCCTGGGAAGATACTGGGAGTTGCTCACGGTTCTCCCACATTCAGACGAGCAAACCACCCTAATCCAATCCCCTAAGATGGTTGCACAACCCCACCTGCATCAGAGAGGGAAGGATGAGAGGGCCTGTTGTTGGCAGAGCCTCAGATGGCTGCATGGTGTCATAGCACACAACTGCACTCAAAGCCAGCAAGGTCAAGGAACTGATCGTGGACTTCAGGAGGGGGAAAATGGACGTGCACCAGATCTCACTGAGGAGTCAATGGAGGAAAAGCAGAGCTGCTTCAAGTTCCTGGGTGTCAACGTCTTGGAGGACCTACCCTGGGGCCAACACATTGATGCAATCGTGAAGAAAGCACGGCATCAGCTCTGCACTTGGGAGTTTGAGGAGATTGGGCACATCACCAGAGTCGTGCAAATTTTTACCCAGGTAGAGTGCAGAACATTCTGACTGGTTGCATCACTGCCGATACGAAGGCTCCAATGCACAGGAGCACAAAAGGATGGAGGCGATCGTAGACTCGGCCAGTTAACCATCTCCATCACTGAGGACATCATCAAGATGGTGGCATGCATCACTAAGAACTCTCACCATTTGAGATTTGTCCTCTTCTCACTATTACCATTGGGGAGGAGGTACAGGAGCCTGAAAACCCAGATCGAACACTTTAAGAACAGTTTCTTCCCTTCTGCCACCAATCCATGGAACCACTAACACTACCTTGTTATTCCCTTTTGTTCTATTTATTTATTTTGTAATATATATTGCAATTTTTGTCTTTGCACGGTACTGCTGCCACAAAACGACAAGTTTCACATTATAAAAGTCATTAATACTGTAAGTGGTTCTGATTGTGCCCGAGGTGTAACTTTCCTACCGTGCCACAGCCAGGTTACAGAAGCCTGCATACTGCAGGCACTCCTCTTGCTTCAGCTCTTTGGCCAGCTGACCTGCAATGCAACACACTCAAATCAGGGGGTTTTGCACACAAGCTAACACAATACCCTTAAAAACCAAGGCCAGGCCTGGTCAATGAGTGGGACACTCGAGTCACCAAGGCTAGGACTGGTTAGTGAACGTGATCACCAGTCACCAAGGTCGGTTAGTTCAAGGCCAAGCCACTGCCTTGATTGTTTCCCTCAAGTATCCACGTCTCTTAGGTTAAATATTAACACTCAAAAATGTGGTTTTAAAATGTAGTTCCTTCAGGTTGTTACAGCTGGGGGTGGTAATGGGGATAAGCTCCCACTACCTATTAAATACTCCCAATGTGGTGCACTTCAAATAGTCTCTGACAGTCAAGTCCACCTCCTAACGTTCATGTGTGGCTTAGCTACTAAGCCCAACGGAACTGTTTCTACTGACAGGAGAAGGGGCAAAGCTGGGTTACTGATGCCTTAAAATCGGTCACTTTGGGCAGGTGAGGCTCGTCAGCCGTGGTCGGCAGCTCAGTTAGAAGGAACGCTTTGATCTGGGCCCTGCAGCAAAACCCACTCCTGGGGAAGGCTTTGGGAGTCAACCTGGAGGGAAAAATCCAGAGGCGGAGTCCCTAAGGGAGTCCTGTGTTGAGTTCAATGCTGACTGGCAACTCCCGCGATGCTGCTCAGCCGTTCGTTTGGGTTCATCAGATGTGTGTGTGGGGGGGGGGGGGGGGGGAAGCTTGCTACGTGAGCAACAGCTTGCTCTCCGTGTTGTATTGCCCTGGCTTGTGTATCTAGACAACCAGGACGCAACATCCATGGTTGACCCTGAGTGATGGAGGTGGGTAAAAATAAACAGGGTATCAGTCCTGCCAAACACTACTGAAGATCTGCACCATGATGTTAAGATTCTTCCTGCTCTCACATGCAGCTCAGAACTTTCTCCTCCCCGAGGTCATACAGTCATGGACTCGCGGAGGAAGAGGCCCTGCAACCCACCATTCCTACACCGCCATTCCTCACTCGACGGCCACTCGCTGGATCATTCCACCAGAGAGAACACATCATGGGAAGGTAGCTGTTCCCAGCCCGGACGTGGGTATGACATTCCCATTCTTCCTAAGTTTCTTCTGGAATCCAGTCAATCAATAGGCTCAGAGTCACAGAGAGATACAAGTTTAAAGCAGGCTCTTCAGCCCATCGAGTATGGGTTAACCATCAAGCAACCTTTTACAACAATCCAATTATTATTCTCACTTACCAAACTGCTCGCTTGCTTCTGCCACATTTGGCTTGCGGAGAAAACGCCTGGAAGATCAAACATACAGCAGTCAGCAGTTTATCAAATAAACAAGGTGTGTAGTTGGAGTCTACGCACAGGTCTGGCACAGGGAAATTGAGCAGATGCTGGAAATCTTCAGCAACACCCACAAAATGCTGGCCCTGACCAAGGACCGTTTATAACCATATAACCATATAACAATCACAGCACGGAAGCAGGCCATCTTGGCCCTCCTAGTCCGTGCCGAACCCTTAATCTCACCTAGTCCCACCTACCCGCACTCAGCCCATAACCCTCCACTCCTTTCCTGTCCATATACCTATCCAATTTTACCTTAAATGACACAACTGAACTGGCCTCTACTACTTCTACAGGAAGCTCATTCCACACAGCTATCACTCTTTGAGTAAAGAAATACCCCCTCGTGTTTCCCTTAAACTTCTGCCCCCTAACTCTCAAATCATGTCCTCTAGTTTGAATCTCCCCTACTCTCAATGGAAACAGCCTGTTCACGTCAACTCTATCTATCCCTCTCAAAATTTTAAATACCTCGATCAAATCCCCCCTCAACCTTCTACGCTCCAATGAATAGAGACCTAACTTGTTCAACCTTTCTCTGTAACTTAATTGCTGAAACCCAGGTAACATCCTAGTAAATCATCTCTGCACTCTCCCTAATTTATTGATATCTTTCCTATAATTCGGTGACCAGAACTGCACACAATATTCCAAATTTGGCCTTACCAATGCCTTTAACATTACAACTTTAGCATTACATCCCAACTTCTGTACTCAATGCTTTGATTTATAAAGGCCAGCATTCCAAAAGCCCTCTTCACCACCCTATCTACATGAGACTCCACTTTCAGGGAACTATGCACAGTTATTCCTAGATCTCTCTGTTCCTCTGCATTCCTCAATGCCCTACCATTTACCCTGTATGTTCTATTTGGATTATTCCTGCCAAAATGCAGAACCTCACACTTCTCAGCATTAAACTCCATCTGCCAACGTTCAGCCCATTCTTCTAACCAGCATAAATCTCCCTGCAAGCTTTGAAAATCCACCTCATTATCCACAACACCTCCTACCTTAGTATCATCGGCATACTTACTAATCCAATTTACCACCCCATCATCCAGATCATTTATGTATATTACAAATAACATTGGGCCCAAAACAGATCCCTAAGGCACCCCACTAGTCACCGGCCTCCATCCCGATAAACAATTATCCACCACTACTCTCTGGCATCTCCCATCTAGCCACTGTTGAATCCATTGTATTACTCCAGCATTAATACCTAACGACTGAACCTTCTTAACTAACCTTCCATGTGGAACTTTGTCAAAGGCTTTGCTGAAGTCCATATAGACTACATCCACTGCCTTACCCTCGTCAACATTCCTCGTAACTTCTTCAAAAAATTCAATAAGGTTTGTCAAACATGACCTTCCACGCACAAATCCATGCTGGCTACTTCTAATCAGATCCCGTCTATCCAGATAATTATAAATACTATCTCTAAGAATACTTTCCATTAATTTACCCACCACTGATGTCAAACTGACAGGTCTATAATTGCTAGGCTTCCTTCTAGAACCCTTTTTAAACAATGGAACCACATGAGCAATACGCCAATCCTCCGGCACAATCCCCGTTTCTAATGACATATTGAAGATCTCCGTCAGAGCTCCTGCTATTTCTACACAAACTTCCCTCAAGGTCCTGGGGAATATCCTGTCAGGACCCGGAGATTTATCCACTTTTAAATTTCTTAAAAGCGCCAGTACCTCCACCTCTTTGTCATAGGTTCCATAACTTCCTTACTTGTTTCCCACACCTTAGACAATTCAATATCCTTCTCCTTAGTGAATACCGAAGAGAAGAAATCATTTTATTGCCCTCCATAGATGCTACCTGACTTGCTGAATTCCTCCAGCATTTTGTGCACGTTGCTTTGGGGTGAAAGTGCTTGCCGGGATGAAAGTTCAAGTCCATTGGGAAGGGGCCACGGGGTATCAAAGTGTGAGTGACCAAGAGAAGTGGACAGAGGTTGGAAGGGATGGGAGGGGCTGCCTTGACTGGAGAAGAACAGGTGATGTGGAGGGTGAACACAGGGAGGGTGGTGTTAGTGGACAGGGGCCATCAGGCTGCCATTGTTTCGAATCAGGTTAGCACCACCAGCATAAGAATCACTGAAAGAGTCAGATTGTTTGTGAGATCAGTTACCCTTTTTGCACATGGAGCACAGTAGAGTCGCTTGGAAAACTGCCACTTCACAGCAGCAGCGACCTGCATTCAGTCCTGAACTCCGGAGCCGTGTGCGTGTTGAGTCTATACGCTATCGCCCAAGGGTTCTGGCTTCATCCCATTGCCTAAAGGCCCTTTGTGATGATGGTTGATTGGCCACCGAAGGGAGACTGTTAATCTCCCTACATTCTATCCATTCCATTGGCCAGAATGTAGGAGATTAATACAAACAGATGCTTAAGGATCAACATGACTTGGTGGGCTGAATGGCCTGTTTCTGAGCTATGTAAGTACGGTGTGCAGCAACGATGTCAATTCCACAACTCTGCACCCGGAGTAAGGGGCAAGGTCACAAACACGGGAAGCAAGGGGGTGTTATTGTTTCAGAGGACCTGCCACCTAAGTGCAATTACCAAGAAAACATGGCACCACCTCTTCCTTAGGAGGTTGCAAAAATTCAGCATGACATCTAAAACTCTGACAAACTTCTATAGATGTGTAGTGGAGAGTATATTGACTGGCTGCATCACAGCCTGGTATGGAAACACCAATACGTTTGAATAGAAAATCCTACAGAAAGTAGTGGATATGGCCCAGTCCCTCACGAGTAAAGCCCTCCCCACCACTGAGCACATCTACATGAAGTGCTGTCGCCGGAAAGCAGCATCCATCATCAGGGGCATCCCCCACCCCAACACCCTGGGCATAATCTCTTCTTGCTGCTGCCATCAGAAAGAAGGTATCAGAGCCTCAGGACTCACACCATCAGGTTCAAGAACCGTTTCTACCCGTCAATCATCAGGCTATTGAACCAAAACGGAATAACCTCACATGCTTCATCATTGAAATGTTCCCACAACTACTTACACGGATTCCTCATTTCATAGTCTTGATATTTATTGCTTATTTATTACTGAGCATCTTTTGCTCAATTTGGTGTGGCTTTTTATTGATTCTATTATGGTTATTATTCTATAAATTTATTGAATATGCCCACCATTGTTCCCACAATCCTGATTGAGAAGTTGCAGAACCTGGGCCTCTGTACCTCCCTTTGCAATTGGATCCTTAACTTCTTAACTGAAAGACTACAATCTGTGCAGATTGGTGATAATATCTCCTCCTTGCTGATGATCAACACTGGTGCACCTCAGGGGTGTGTGCTTAGCCCACTGCTCTACTCTCTCTATACCCATGACTGCATGGCTAGGCATAGCTCAAATACCATCTATAAATTTGCTGACGATACAACCATTATTGGTAGAATCTCAGGTGCAGACAAGAGGGCATACAGGAGTGAGATATGACAACTAGCGGAGTGGTGTCACAGCAAAAACCTGGCACTCAACATCAGTAAGACAAAGGAGCTGACTGTGGACTTCAGGAAGGGTGAGACAAAGGAACACATACCAATCCTCACAGAGGGATCAGAAGTGGAGACAGTAAGTTCCTGGGTGTCCAGATCTCTGAGGACCTAACCTGGTCCCAACCTATTGATGCTGTTAGAAAGAAGGCAAGACAGCAACTATACTTAATTAGGAGTTTGAATAGATTTGGCATGTCAAAAAAGACACTCAAAAACTTCTATAGTTATACCTTGGAGAGCATTCTGACAGGCTGCATCACTGTCTGGTGGGGGGGGGGGGGGGGAGTGGTGGCTACTGCACAGGACCGAAAGAAGCTGCAGAGGGTTATAAATCTAGTCAGCTCCATCTTGGGTACTAGCCTACAAGTGAGCAATGTCTCAGAAAGGCAGCGTCCATTATTAAAGACCTCCAGCACCCAGGCAATGCCCTTTTCTCACTGTTACCATCAGGGAGGA
Organism: Hypanus sabinus; assembly: GCF_030144855.1. Lineage (NCBI taxonomy): Eukaryota > Metazoa > Chordata > Chondrichthyes > Myliobatiformes > Dasyatidae > Hypanus > Hypanus sabinus. Next base: position 17,239,321 of record NC_082734.1, read on the forward strand.
GGTACAGAAGCCTGAAGGCACACACTCAGCGATTCAGGAACAGCTTCTTCCCTTCTGACATCCGATTCCTAAATGGACATTGAACCCCTGAACACTACTTCACTTTTAAAATACACATTATTTCTGCTTTTGCACGATTTTAATCTATTCAATATACATATACTGTTATTTATCTACTTATTTACTTATTTTACCTTTTTCTTTATTATGTATTGCATTGAACTGCTGCTACTAAGTTGACAAATTTCACGACACAGGCCGGTGATAATAAACCTGATTCTGAAGCAAACAGTAACATACATGCATCTTGATGATAAATTTATTTGGACTTTTACGGTGCCCAGCAGGGAAGGTGGGGTGGGGGCGGGCCAGATTGAGGAATGGGGTGGGAAGGTTGCCTGACGAGGGGCAAGAGAGCAATAAGTGCCGAGGCCCGGGGAGGGAGGCAGAGGGCAGTGGGCGGGTCCAGAGACTGGGTGGAGCTAAGGGCTGCATTAACTAACCCTCCACCATCCTTCTGTCCCTCACCACTCCCGCCTCCACTCACTTCTTCAGCTTGTTGGACACAGCCCGGTAACGGTGGAGGAAATCCGCATCAGCCGCCATTCCTCCCATGGACCCGCTGTCTCCATGCGCAACTTAACGGCCTCCGGCCGGAACCTCAATGCAATGAAAGAGGTTCCGGAACCTGACAGTTCGGAAAAAGGTTCCGCCAGAGGCTGAGAGAGTCTGAACTAAGTGATAATTTTATGTGATCTGGAAGCATCAGAGTGACAGGAGAGGTAGTTGTTGCATTGAGGAATATATGTAATTGTTGCTTTAGGCGCTGAGAAGCGTGGGTTGGGGCTGGTAGTTTCTGGTCCTGATGACCATGCTGATTCAACCCTCTGTCCCTTAGAATTTTTTAATATAATAATTTCCTTAATACTGATGTAAGACTCACTGGCCTGAAATTTCCTGGTTTATTCCCACTGCCTTTCTTGACTAAAGAGACTGCTTACATAATACCTCTCATCAGACCTTATTCAATTTCATGTGTTCCATGACATCTAACCTTGTCTTCATCTGACTCATTCGGCGTTAGAAAGAATCCTATTTCAACTAATCACGACTTGGTATAGAAGCTGTTCTGCCCAAGACTGCAAGGAAACACAGAGAGCTATTAACGCAGCCCCGTCTACCATGTAAAACAGCTTCCCCTCCATTGACTCCGTCTACACTTCCCACTGACTCAGGAAAGTGGCCTGCATAATCGAAGACTCCTCTCATCTTCTTTTCTCCCCTCTCCCTTTGGGTAGGAGGTACAAAAGCCTGAAAGGATGAACCACCAGGTGTAATGGTAGCTTCTAACAGCCACTCAGACAAACCTCCCTTTACTCTTCGATCTACCTCACCATGGCCAGTACACTTTGCCTCTCTACAATAGCACCACTATATATGTCTTTAACTACCTCAATATAGAGGATGGCAATGGTGATGCACCATCAATAACTCACACTGAGACGTAAGGCGAGATATCGGCTTTTATTGACTGGAAGAAGGAACCAGGAGTGAGTGTCTATCATACCATGTCCTGGAGACTGAGGCCGAGCGTCAGGCCTCAGATCGCCTTTATACAGGGGCCTGTGGGAGGAGCCACAGGAGCAGTCAGCAGGGGGCGTGTCCACAGGGGCCTGTGGGAGGAGCCACAGGAGCAGTCAGCAGGGGGCGTGTCTACAGGGGCCTGTGGGAGGAGCCACAGGAGCAGTCAGCAGGGGGCGTGTCCACAGGGGCCTGTGGGAGGAGCCACAGGAGCAGTCAGTAGGGGGCGTGTCCACAGGGGCCTGTGGGAGGAGCCACAGGAGCAGTCAGTAGGGGGCGTGTCCACAGGGGCCTGTGGGAGGAGCCACAGGAGCAGTCAGCAGGGGGCGTGTCCAGACAGGCACAGAGTTCACCACAAATGGCAATCCACTTCTGTGGAAAAATTTGCCAAGAACAATCACGTTCATAGAAAGACCACAATCCCCCATGTCCTAGGACAGTATAATTATGCACGGAATGGATGGCATGTAAACAAAAGCTTTGTCAGTGTATCTCGGTATATGTAACAAAAATAAACCAAAGTTTGCTTATATGCTCTGAAATATCATTGCCCTCTCCATAACTTTTTCATCTACCATGTCTTCCTTCTCAGTGAATACCGATGAGCAGTCTCAATAGGTTTCAATAGATACATTTAATGTCAGAGAAATGACTTAGAAAGACAACATCCATTATTAAGGACCCCCAGCACCCAGGGCATGCCCTTTTCTCATTGTTACCATCAGGTTGGAGGTACAGAAGCCTGAAGGCACACACTTAGTGATTCAGGAACAGCTTCTTCCCCTCTGGCATCCGATTCCTAAATGGACATTGAACCCATGAACACTACCTCACTCCCTTTTTTAATATACAGTATTCCTTGTTTTTGCACATTTAAAAAAATCTATTCAATGTATGTAATTGGTTTACTTATTTAGTATTATTATTATTTTATTGATTATTTATATTTGCTCTGCTAGATTATGTATTGCATTGAACTGCTGCTGCTAAGTTAACAAGTTTCATGCCACAAGCCGGTGATAATAAACCTGATTCTGATTCTTTTGAAACTCGTGAAATTCTTTTTCTTTGCAAACATCCACGAAAACGGAAGAGCACCCTCCAAAGAATGAGTGACGGTTAAATGTTAGAACCCCCTCAGCTCCCCTCTCCCATGCACACACAGCAGCAAAGCAAAGACCCCCCCCCCCACCAGGCGCTCCCTACCAAGCACTCATCCCACTCGGAGATTGTTCTTTCGGTCTCTAGTTACCCTCTTACTGCCAACATCCTTATAAAATAGGTTGTGATTCTCCTTAGTCATGTCTGTTTGTGATATCTCCTTGCCCCCTAGGTTATTTTTGGGTCTCAGTTACACCACCTATATTTCTCAAGAGTCATCCCCTCCTTCAGTTATCTGTCCAATCATACGCTTCCGCTTTTTTCCTTCTTCGTACCCTCTGTATCTCTCTTCGTCCAGCTACTCTGATATTGCCACCCGTGCTTTGTGTGTTTGACTGTGATAGGAGGCCTGGGAGGGGGAGTTTTGCCGTTGCACAGCGGCAGTTCCACTCTATTGACCTCAGAAGTCCAGTCCAGTGGTACCAACAAGCGTCATAGACTGGGGGGTCTTCCTTGATCGCAGCGAACGGCCACGATGTCTTCTGTGCCCTCTGCTCTCCACGGAGCGTTGTAGTACCGCCTTCCTGGCCGTTGGACCTCACTGTACATCTCATCACCCAGTCCGACTTCGCATGCTGGGACAGGCATGCCCCTGTCTCACTGGGGTTAACCCACCTGTCGAAGCAGTGTGCCGGGGTGTGGCCGCTGTCGCATACAAACAGCTACTGGGAGCCACAGGTGAGAGCTGAGTGTCTGGTGGGGACCAAAGGTGAGTGAGGTGCCCCAGAATGGACACAACAAGCTCCTTCACCAAAAGTGCAACCCCATCCACCCACTGTCCTTTTTACCTCATGGTAAAATGCTGCCATGAACCTTTTCTTTCTAACTTTTAAAACACTCCCGCTTATTGGATATCTTTTGACCTGAACTGAGAAACTTTTGCCACATCTTGCCTTATATTATTGAAATCAACCCTCTCCCAATTTAGGATCTTAATTCCCAAACTATACTTACCCTTCTCCATGAAAGCCTTGAAGTGTATTGAATTATGATCACTATTCTCAAGCTGCTCCCTCTCGACCAGCCTCATTTCTCATTCAGCCTATTAAGTCTGTCTGTAGTTTGGCTCGACGGTTTCTCCTGGACTAAGTTTACAAACTCCACCCTATCTAAACCCCTTGAACTATGACACTCAAAGTCAATATTGGGGAAGAGAAACCCCCCACTACAATGACACTACAGCTCTTTACCTCTTGGTGGTTTGCCCGTCTTTCTGTTCGTCCCTCTCCAGGTGACTGTTGAGCACGGGCTGCAATATAACCCTGGCAATTCTTTCTAGGTTCTTCTTATATGGTCTCATTCGAAGAGCCACCCACGGCTGCCTTGAACACTGCTCTGATGTTCTCCCTAATCAATATTATGATGCCCTTAACTATGTCATCGTGCCCGAAACAATTACACTCTGCAATGATGAGCTTCCAGCCCTATCCTTTCAGTGACTGAAATAAAATTGTATTCCCTGTGTGATGATGAATGCTCTGAGTTCACCAGCCCTACCTATCAGGTTCCGTGCATTAAAACGGCTGCTGTCTGACCACCAGTCCTCCCATGTGCTTTATCATAGAGTCACACATCATTGAAACAGGCCACTCGGCCCACTGTCTGCTCTGCCTACTAGATACTAGCCCCTTGGATTGGTGGGAGAGCCAGTCAGACAATCCAATGCACAGGGCTCTAAAGAGCAGGGGGGAGGGGGCAAAAAGTCTACCCACGGCTGCCCTCACCCTGATTACCACTTTGAACACATCAAAAACACAGCCCAGTCCATCACAGGTGAAGCCCTCCCCACTACTGAGACATCTACATGGAGCGTTGTCGCAGGAAAGTGGCATCCGTCGTCGGGGAACCCCCACCACGCAGGCCATGATGTCCCTGCTGCCATCAGGAAGGAGGTACGGGAGCCTCAGGACTCACACCACCAGGTTCAGGAACAGTTATTACCCCTCAACCATCAGGCTCCTGACTCAAAGGGGGTAACTTCCATTCAATTTCACTTGCCCCGTTCTCACAACCTAGGGATTTGCTTTCAAGAACTCTTTGTCTCGTGTTCATGATATTTATTGCTTATTATAATTATTTCATTCTGTATTTGCAGAGTTGGTTGTCTTTTTCACTCTGATTGTACATTGTCTGTCATTGATTCTGTTAAGGTTATTGGATCTATTGAGTATGCCCACAAGAAAGTGACTCTCGCTGTTGTATATGGTGACATACTGTACATCGGTGATGAGTTTACTTCGAACTTCGGTGTGTAGCTGCATCAGAAAGTACATGGGCACCAAGTATCACTATGTGCTGACGTTCTGCCCGAGCCTGGCATTGTGGAGAATGGGTCTGGCTCCATTGCAATGCAACATTACTGCACTGCCTGTCCTTGGTGGAAGAATTCTTCCAAAACAAATGCCGTAGACCATAACAAACAAGAGAAAGTCTGCAGATGCTGGAAATCCGAGCAAGACACACACAAAACGCTGGAGGAACTCAGCAGGCCAGGCAGCACCTATGGAAAAAAAGTACAGTTGACGTTTCAGGCCGAGACCCTTTGGCAGGACTGGAGAAAGAAAGATGAGAAGTAGATTTAAAGGAGGGGGACTGGGAGAGAGAAACACAAGGTGATATGTGAAATTGGGAGGGGAAGGGATAAGGTAAAGAGCTGGGAAGATGATTGGTGAAAGAGATACAGGGCTGGAGAAGGGGGAATCTGGTAGGAGTGGACAGAAGGCCATGAAAGAAAGGGAAGGGGAGGGAGGAGCACCAGAGGGAGGTGATGGGTGGCAAGGAGATAAGGAGAGAGAGGGAAAAGGGGCTAGAGAACGTTGAAGGGGGTAATAACTGGAAGTTCAAGAAATCGAGTTCATGCCATCAGGTTGGAGGCTACCCAGATAGGATATAAGGTGTTGTTTCTTTAACCTGAGTGTGGCCTCATGGTGACAGTAGAGGAGGCCATGGATGGACGTATTGGTATGGGAAGCCACTGGGAGAACCCGCTTTTTCCGCAGAAGCTGCCTGGGCTTGCTGAGTTCCTCCAGCGTTTTGTGTGTGTGGCCTTAGACCGTGAGCCGTTCGGCAGTGGACAGCGCAGAATGTCCTGTGGACACAATGGGGAAAGACAAGGACATGGCCTCTCCATCTCCGGGTCTCCTGAAATCTGGTGTCCGTGATGTTCCCACCACTCAGTGGGAATACTGACCGAGTTGACAACGGCCCAGTGGGAGCAGATATGCTCTGAACTCCGTGGTGACCCTCCAGGCTGAGGCTCCCAAGCACTCCTCCCCGCGATGCTGACTCTTGGATGAACTTCAAACTAAAATCCTTTGGGCTCCCAATGGATGCGAAAGAATCGCCCTGCAGGACATCGAGTGCGTCAGCCTCCCACCGCTCTTGTGACCTGCACTTCTTCCTCACCACTTATTATTAGAAACCTGCTTAGGAATCTTGTTATGCGTAAACTTGTTTACCTTCTTTGCTCCATGACAACAATGCCCGCAGCGGATTGGTGCACAGGGAGTGGGCGGTGCTGAGGCTGACAGCTCTGTACGGGAGGGTGGCGACGCCTGCTGGAAGAGAAGGGAAGTGTGAGGTCCATCAATCAGGATCAGAACTGTCAACAGTGAATTGGCCACAAAGGACCGGTTACAACAAACCCGAAGGGGACCAATTTTCTCGTGGGCAGGTTTGCTAGAGCTGTAGGGGAGGGCTTAAGCTAATTCGGCAGGGGGATAGTAACTGGAGTGATCGAGCTGTTGGTATATAAGCAGGTGCAATATGTAGTGAGACTGAGAGGAAGGACAGACAAATGATAGGGCAAAATTGTAGTCAGTGGGATGAGGTGAAGTGCAACATGGGACCAAAATTAAAAAGGGTGACAAATACAGGACTGAAGGTGTTATATTTGAATATACGCAGTATGTGGAATAAGGTAGATGTTCTTGTGGCGCAGTTAGAGGTTGACAGGCATGATGCTGTGGCTGAAAGATGATCATAGTTAAGAGCTTAGCCTCCAAGGATACACAATGTATTGAAAGGACAGGCAGGTAGGCAGGTAGGGGAGTGTGGCTCTGTTGTTAAAAAATGAAGTCAAATCCTTAGAAAGAGGTGACATAGGACTGGAGAATCCTTGCTGATAGAATTAAGTTGACTAAAAGAGTGAAAAAAAACACCCTGATGGGATCTATAAACAGTCCCCTGAACTGCAGGCAGGATGTGGGCTACAAATTACAAAGGGAAATAGAAAAGGCATGTAAAAAGAGCAATTTGCACTGATCATGGGGATTTCAATATGCAGGTAGATTAGGAAAATCCAGTTTGTGCTGGATCTCAAGAGAGGGAATTTGTAGAATGCCTACGAATGCCTTAGAGCAACTTGTGGTTGAGCACACTAGGGGAAAAGCTATTTGGGATTGGGTGTATGTAATGAACCCGATTTGATTAGAAAGTTTAAGGTAAAGGAACACTTAGGAGGTAGTGATGATGACACAATAGAATTCACCCTGCAGTTTGAGAAGGGGTAGTGAAAATCATATGTATCAGCATTAAAGTGGAGTAAAGTGAATTACAGAGGCATGAGAGAGGAGCTGGCTAAAGTTCATTAGAAGGGAGCACTGTAGAGGTAATAATGTTGGATGAATTTAATAAGCACTTTGCGTTAGTCTTCGCTGTGGAAGACGCTAGCAGAGTGCCAGCAACACGAGAGTGTCAAGGGCCAGAAGTGAGTGTTGTTGCTATTACAAAGGAGAAGGCGTTTGTGAAGATGAAAGGTCTTAAGGTAGATAAGTCACTTGAACTAGACAGAATGAGGTAACTGAAGAGATTGTGGAGGCATTAGTAATGATCTTTCAAGAATTGCTATACTGTATTCAAGAATGGTTCCTGAGGACTGGAATATTGCAAATGCCACTCTACACTTTAAGAGGGGAAGTAGGCAGGAGAAAGGAAACTATAGGCCAGTTAGACTGACTTCAGTGGTTGGAAAGGTGCTGGAGTCCATTACTAATGGTGAGGTTTGGGGGTACTTGGAGGCACGTGATAAAATAGGTCAAAGTCCGAAAGGTTTTCTAAAGGGGAAATCTTGCCAGACAAATCCATTGGAATTCTTTGAGAAAATAATAGGCAGGTTAGACAAAGGAGAGTCGGTCGACGTTGTTTATGTGGATTTTTAGAAAGCCTTCAACAAGGTGCCGTACATGAGGCTGCTTAACAAAATACGAGCCCATAGTATTACAGGAAAGGTACTAGCATGGTTCAAAGATTGGCCGATTGGGAGGAGGCAAAGTGCAGGAATAAGGGATGCCTAATCTGGTTGGCTGATGGTGACTAGTGATGTGTCGCCGGGGTTGGTGTTGGGACCACTTCTACATCAACGACTTAGATGAAGAAATTGATGGCTTTGTGGCCAAGTTTGTGGATGATATGAAGATAGCTGGGCAGGTAGTGTTGAGGAAGCAGACTGTCTGCAGAAGGTCTCCGGCAGATCGGAGGAATGAGGAAAGAAGTGGCAGATGGAATATAATGTAGGGAAGTGTACGGTCATGCACTTTGGCACAAGGAATAAAAGCATGAACTGCTTTCTAAACGGGGAGAAAATTCAAAAATCAGAGATGCAAAGGGATTTGGACTCCTCATACAGGATTCCCTAAAGGTTAACTTGCCGGTTGAGTCGGTGGTGAGGAAGGCAATTGCAATGTTAGCACTCATTTCAAGAGGACTTCATAGTCTAAAGGCGTAATGCTGAGGTTTTATAAGACGTTGGTCAGACCACACTTGGAGTATTGCGGTGGCTTTGAGCCCCTTATCTAACAAAAGACTCGCAGGGATTGGAAAGGGTTCACGAGAATGTGAACCCAGAGGAGGTTCACGAGAATGATCCCAGGAATGAAAGGGTTAACACAAGGTGGGGTGTTTGATGGCTCTGGGCAGGGCTCGCTGGAGTTTAGAAGGATGAGGGGGATCTCACTGAAACCTAATGAATATTGAAAGGTCTGGATAGAGTGGATGTGGAGAGGATGTTTCCTGTAGCGGGGGAGTCTAGGACCAGAGGACACAGATAGAGTGGATGTGGAGAGGATGTTTCCTATAGCGGGGAAGTCTAGGACCAGAGGACACAGATAGAGTGGATGTGGAGAGGATGTTTCCTATAGCGGGGGAGTCTAGGACCAGAGGGCACAACCTCAGAATTGCGAGACATCCATTTAGAACAGAGATAGAGAAAAATTTCTTTAGCCAGAGGGTGGTGAATCTGTGGAATTCATTGCCACAGACATCCATGGAGGCCAAGTCGTTGGGTATATTTAAGGTGGAGGTTGATAGGTTCTTAAATAATCTGCAGGGAGATGGCAGGAAAATGGGTTTGAGGGGGATGATGGAATAGCAGAGCAGTCTCAATGGGCCAAATGGCCTAAATCTGCTCCTATGTCTTATGAATTATATGTTGTTTTGCAACAATGGTATAGGGCAAAGGCATAAAGCAATAAGTAATGTGTAGTGTTCATGGGTTTATAGATCATTCAGTCATCCAGTGGAAGTAGCTGCTTCTAAAATGCTGAGTGTGGGGTCTTCAAGTTCCCCCCCTTCGTTCCTGGTGGTAGTAATAGGAAAAGGACATGACTCGGATGGTGAGGGTCTTTAATGATGGGTGCTGCCTCCCTGAAGCAGCACCTCTTGCAGCTATGAGGAGGGGTGTGTCCATGATAGAGCTGGCCAAGTTTGCAACTCTACGCAGCTTCTTGCAGTCCTGCGCATTAGCCCCTCCATGTGAGGCAGCAATGCAACCACCGTGCATCTGTAGAAATTTGCGAGCGTCTTTGGTAACCTCAAACTCCTAATGAAGCTGAGCCACTGTCGTGCCTGTTTTGTGATTGCGTTGATGTACTGCGTCCAGGACAGATCCTCTGAGAGGTTGACAACCAAGACCTCGAAGCTGCTCGCTCTTTCCACCTCTGACCCCTCAATGTGTGTTCCCCTTCCCAAAGTTCCGGTTAAGATGGTGCCACAAACGTGTGCAACACCTCACTGGCAGTTTAAAATGCAGAAAATTTGAGTAAAATTGAGGTAAATTGTGTTAAATTATGGCCCAAACAGCGAGGGTTGAGCGACGGAGGGGCGAGTTCAGAGGATGAGCTGGGATGGTGTGTTGAAGAATCGATGCAGATGAAGCGAACCATTCGGAGAGGAGAGTTCGAGGGAAGAGGAAACTTGATGCCCGTACAACTGGCCCAGGTGCGAGGTTAGATCGCTCGGGCACCAGGCTGATTTGAAGAGTTTCAGAGTGGCTTCGGGCTGGCCAGCGAAATCCGGGCCTGGAGTGAGTCACTGGGCAGCATTGTCTAGGCCCCGAGCCCTTCACGGCAGCTGGATCCTGGTGCAAGGCGCAATCCGCTGCTGAGACAATTTAAACGCTGGCCCAGATCGGAGGCCAGAGCTGATTTCGCCCGCTCTCTGCGATGTTCACTCCTCTCTTCAGGAAGCTGCAGCCTTTCACTTTTCCATTATTTGGTCAACTTAAATGCTGGCCCAGACAGACTGGCCAATTAGCCAGTAGGCCTTTGCACTGTGGGAGGAAACCCACACGGTCACGGGAAAAACGTACAAACTCCTTACAGACAACTTCTCCGTCTTTGTTGTGACTGGGTTAAGTCTATGTCAAGAATTATTTGTCTATATTTATTGTGTATCACTAAACATAAATTAAAGTACTTAAGCTCCTTCTTTAGCTGGAAATAGCTCCTTATTGGTCGGGAGAGAGACCCACCGTTCAAACAGTGTTTATTGACAATTAGACCTTGCTGTGGAGACCAAACAGTAAAGTGAACTAGTCTTTGAAGTCTAGGTTGATATGTTATAATCAAAGATAAAAGTAAATTCATTACCAAAGTACATGTATATCACCATATACAACCTCAAGTTTCATTTTCTTGTAGGCATACTCAATATAGGATAGAAATCTACAGCACATTACAACCCCTTTGGTCCACAGTGTAGTGCCGACCACTATAATAACCATAACAGAATCAGTGAAAGACCACACCAACTGGGGCATTCATACAGTGTCCAAAAGATATCGAACAGAGCAAATATGAAAAGAAAGAAATAATAAATAAGTAAGTAAGCAAGCAATAAGTATCCAGAACATGAGATGAAGAGTCCTTGACAGTGAGGACTGCGCTCTCCGGCTTGTGCATAGCACACAGGGTCGAGGGAACTGTTGGGTACTTTTCTCCCATTCATGGGCTCCCTCAGTGTGGGAGAGAGGTCGGGACTGCCAGGAGTTCACACCGGACACGAACAAGTATGGAGTTATTATCGTGTTTTCTCGTAGATACCTTTTTGTAAATATTTGCGTTTTTTTCACTACTCTCACGAATTTTTGCATGTTTGATTTTTGACACACCTAATAAACAACTTTGCACCACAGTGCTGAGCAAATCCAGACATCTCTCCTTGGTAAAGTTAAAGACCACAGCTGACGTTTTTAACATATGCAACACATGCAGCCAGAGACCTGACGACCTGTGTATGCCCTGCCATTCAGTGTGAGTGTTGCTCCCATATCATTTAATTTCAAAATTAAACTTTATTCCTGGTTAAAAAAAAACAAAATGCAAATACATTTGCATTCTTAGTGTCCAAAGGTCAATACATCCTGAAGTGTTAACACCATATTACCACAGCACCAGTATCACTCGTGTCCTCCTGGTTTTCTGTGTCTGGGGGGCTTCCGCACCTGACTCAGCCCCTCCGTGTCCAGCAGCGGCCCCTCGACTCCTGTTTTCCGAGTTAAACTCTTCTCTACCCATCCACGCCAATTGTTGCCGCATTCCCCGGCTGTGACACCTCAAGCGCCCAGCAGGCGGCGCTGACACCTCCACGAGCAATGATGTGCTCTGCCCGGGCGGAGGTCCTCACCCTTAATTACCCCGAGGAACCGCAAATGGATTACCAGACACACCTGAGACTGCTTGAGAGGCTTTTCAGGCTGTGTCTTGATACTCCCTCTGCTGCTAGAGTTAGCCATTCATTGTGGAATTACTTGCCTGTGTGTTGGTACTGTGAAGAAGGCTTACCTGTGGAAGCACCCCCTTTGTGGACTGACTTGCCCGATTTTCTCTTGAAGCCTTGGATCTTGTGAGGCAGCTGATCTGAAGCCTTTTTGCTATATTCTCAGCGAACTCTGAAGTTGCCTGCGTATTTTAGTTGGATCCTGAACAAGTCAATGTGGCAAAATGCTGGAGGAACCCGGGGTGGGGGGCAGGCAGCATCTGTGGGGGAAGAAAAAAGTACAGTCGACGTTTCGGGCCGAGATCCAGGATTGCCGAAGGGTCTACTGTACTTTTTTCCATAGAGGGTGCCTGGCCTCCGGAGACCTCCAGCATTTTGTGTGTGTGTGTGTTGCTTGGATTTCCAGCATCTGCCGAATCTCAAGTCAAGTCAAATCACTTTTATTGTCATTTCGACCATAACTGCTAGTACAGTACATAGTAAAAATGAGACGTTTTTTCAGGTCCATGTTGTTACATTACACTAGACCGAACTACGTAAAAAAACAACAGAAAAAAAAAACCGACACCAGACTACAGACCTACCCAGGACTGCATAAAGTGCACAAAACAGTGCAAGCATTACAATAAATAATAAACAGGACAATAGGGCAGTAAGGTGTCAGTCCAGGCTCTGGGTATCGAGGAGTCTGACAGCTTGGGGGATGAAAATGTTACATAGTCTGGTCGTGAGAGCCCGAATGCTTTGGTGCCTTTTCCCAGATGGCAGGAGGGAAAAGAGTTTTTATGAGGGGTGCGTGGGGTCCTTCATAATGCTGTTTGCTCTCTCGTTTGTGAAGTGAATGTGGCAAGAGAGTCGGGGTGAGTGTCTCTGACTGAAGTCATCTGATCAACACTGTGTCTGTATTTGAGCTCAGACGCACCTGCGATGCCTACACCATCCAACTCCTGTCTTCATCATTGGTGTTGGGGTTGACACCTTCAAGTTTCCAGGAGGGATCATCACCAAGAGCCTGACCTGGTCCAATCACATCAATCCCATGGCTAAGAAAACTCACCCAATGCCACTACTTCCTAAGGAGGCTAAAGTAATTAGATATCTCCGATTTGACCCTCACCAATTTGTTTTGATGCACCATAGAAAGCATCCTGACCAGATGGATCACAGTTTGGCATGGCTACTGCTCAGCACCTGACTGCAAGAAGTAATGGAGTGTTGTGGATCCAACGCAGCACATCACAGGAACAACCCCCCCCCCCCCCCACACACACACACCTACGTTGGTATGTTCTGGCAATGAGGTATTCTATCAATGGAGAGTCTGATCAGAAACTCTCCAATAATCCACATCTGGGCTCAGCTGACTATGTGCCCCATGCTCTCTACAACCTCAGGTTCTCTGTAAAGCTTGTTATACTGTTGCATAGAGTTGGAGAAAAAAGTGAAAAGTATGTTGGTGTTCTGAAGGAGTACGAGTGAATAGTCCACATAATCTTGCTGTCCAGCAGCTCCAAAGTCCCAAGCAGGCTGGATAATTGGATCTTTATTGAATATCTTGGATAAGGAAGCCAAGCCTGCTTTGTGAGGTCTCACAAGGTCTGCTATAACATCTCTGGTACTCCAATCTTCTTGCTACGAAGCCAGCACATTATCTGCTGCCTCAACATCCTGTTTGTTCTCAGTGACTGGAGTGCAAGAAGCTTCTTTGTGCATTGACACCTCCCAATTTCAATAATGGTATTATCGTTGCTTGTAAAAAAGGCACAACAAAGACTCTTCTGCCTCAGAAAGCTGAAAACTCCCACAAAAGCTATTGCTTAAATTCTATAGAAGCACAATTGAAACCATCCTGACCAACAGCGCCACAGTGTGGTAGGCCAGCTGCACAGTCGCTGAGCGACGAGACCTGCATCGGGCGGTGAAGGTGGCCCAGCGAATTGTCAGGATGGAGCTCCCAGTACTGGACACCATCTATTCCAGCAGACTCGGGAGGAAAGCAATCAGCATAACCAGAGACACCACACACCCCGGCCACTCACTGTTTTGCTGCCATTCAGCAAAAGGTTCAGGACACTAAAAGCCAGAACAAATAGATTGGGGAACAGCTTCTACCCCAGAGCTGTGGCCTCCATCACACCACTCCCAGAGAACAATGACTGAAACTGTGAGCACACACATGGACTCAAATACTTGCACTTATAGCACTTTGTGCATTACTGTGATATTCTGGTGCTGCTGCAACTTATTTTCTGCTACTTAAGTATTTAATACTGTCTTGTTTTTATCTATCGCTTTGTTTGATTGCCTGAGAGGAAACCAAACAGAGTTTCATTGTACCTGTGTATAATGACAATAAAGATCATTCAATGATTCAATACAATTAATACACCAGCTCTCAGACATCCTGCTAATATTTTTCAGGCTGTTCTGCGTTAGCTTGCGTCTGCCACGTATTTACCCACTTGCTTGGTCTGTCTGTATCCCTGTCACAATCTGGAATCCCTCCCAGTTTAACATTGTAGACAAACTTTGAAATATTTCATATCAAGTTCAAGGTTAAGTTTACATTCAACCATGCGCATGGATAGGGCTAATTGAAACAGCGTTCCTCCAGGGCCAAGGTGCAAAACACAGTCCCAACAGTCACACACAGCACAAAGTATGTACAGTTACAACAGCAGAAGAAAAGCCACACAAATATATATACCGACCAAGTCCCTGAGTGTATGGCTAGTGTAATTGCAGGTGAACGCCATCCAACTCACCATCCACTAGAGGGCAGCACTGATGGGAGGAACCAGCACCCAATCCAGTGCAGACTAACTCTCACGTAACCCTCTCTTGGTGAGGGTCCCTCATCCAAATCATATAACGAAGGCTAATCTCTAGCACTAATCTTTGCAGTCTCCCACTAACTGTTACCTGCCATTCTGAATTAGCCCCACCTCCTTTTCCTAATGTCTGCCGATTCTCAGTCAGGATATTATTACCCAGGCATTTTAATTTTACACCCTAGTTTTTATGTGGGATTTCACTGTGACATTGTGTTTTTCTTCATCTTTCACCGGTTGTATCTTCAAAATCTCAGTACAACATGAGAAAATCTGCAGATGCTGGATATCCAGAGCAACACACAAAATGCTGGAGGAACTCAGCAGGCAGCATCTATGGAAAAGAGAACTTCACCCTTTCCCTCTCTCCCGGTTTCACCCATCACCTGCCACCTTGTACTTCTTCCTCCCTTCCCCCTTTACTTCCTTCTTACTCTGACCTCTCCCCTTCCTTTCCAGGCCAGAAGAAGGGTCCCAAAACGTTGACTGTTAACACTTTTCCATCATTGCTGCCTGGCCTGCTGAGTTCCTCCAGCATTATGTGTGTGTGTTGCTCAAAAGCTCAGAAATTTATCAAACATGGTTTCCCTTCCAGGCAATGTGGATGACTGTCTAATCCCATCGATATGGACTGGAGACTGTGCAGAGAACGTTTGGGAGGATGTTACCCGGACTAGAGGGCCAGATTGGGTCTTTATGCCCTGGAATATTGGAGAGTGAGAAGTGACCTTATAGAAGTGTGTGAAATTGTGAGGGACATAGATAAGATGGGTGATAACAGTCCTTTTCCTGGAGTATGAGAGTCTGAAAATAGAGGGCAGAGGTTTAGAATATAGAACAGTACAGCACAGGACAGTCCATTCAGCCCACAGGGTTGTGCTGAGCAAGCTACAAGGCAAATCAAAAAACACCCAAACACTGATCCTTCTACCTACACCATGTCCATATCACCCCCCCCCCCCCCGGGTGCTATTTTGCCTCCCAGGTGCCAGGGTCAGGAATGTCTCCGATCAAGTCCACAGCATTCTGAAGGGGGAGGGTGAGCAGCCAGACATCGTAGTACGTATTTGTTCCAACGACACATCTCATTCTGACATGTGTCTTCCTCACATCTGTCTGCCCATCCAAACATCCCTTAAAAGCCTCTAATCAATTTGCCTCTACCACCATACCATCACCTTTTGAGTAAAAAAAACTTACCCCTCACATCCCCTCCTCACTTTTAATGCGTGCCCTCTGGTATTAGACATTTCAACCCTGGGAAACAGATACTCCCTGTCTACGCTATCTATGCCTCTCATAATCTTATAAACCTCCGTCAGATCTCGCCTCAGCCTCCGACACTCCTGAGAAAACAACCGAAGTTTATCCAGCCTCTTGTGATAGCACATGCCCCCTAAACCAGACAACATCCAGGTGACCCTCTCCAAAGCCTTGATGTCCTTCTCATACTTTGGCGACTGGAATTATGCTCAACAATCCAGAAGTGGCCAAGGCAGAGTCAATGTCATTATTCACTCTGCACACTGTCATTCCAACAGAGCCTGGCTGTCCTTATCCAGTCGCGTTCCAGCTCTGCTTCCTGCCTGCTCCTTTCATGTATCCCAGCATTCCGATTGCTCCGACCGTCTCATTAGTCAGTTTACAGCCCCATTTACTCCCCCCTGCCCCCGTTATTTGTCTCACGAGAACCCTGGCATCAGTACAGACGGCTCTGTTTGTTATCTCATTACAGCTGTCATTGCCTCATTAATCAAAACCTATTCGTCCCACACACAACACTGAGCCACATGGGTGTCCAACACCCAGCGTGCCTCCTCCTGCATGAGGATGGCTGCGAGTGTGAGGCAGAGCAAACCTGTCGGGGATGTCCCTGAAAGATCTGGGCAGATCCAGCCTCTCAGAACAGAACTGCAGTCAAGGATGCACTGCCTGCAGTTTGTTTATCTCACTGGCGTGGACAGATTCATCAGCTTGAGCAGAGTTCCTGGGTGGTCCACATTTCCTCATTCGCCATTATTTAAAACTCCGAGGAAGAGGACAGGGTGTTCTGGGTTGGTCGGCCTACATGTGACGGCTCCGCCACACAGACCTACTCAGAGGGACTTACGGATTCTTGATAAGTCCGTCTGTGAGGAATTATCTGATCTGTCCTCCTCCTCTAAGCTGTGAATCACAGAGCTCCCACTGTGAACCATTTGGAAAACATAACAGGAGAATACCTTTCCCTGCTCCACAGAGACTCTGGATTGGATGATGATCTTGGAGGATTCTGAAGCAAAGAGCGAGGCCGGTGAGCTCTCTACCTCCTAAATCTCCTCCCTCAATGGCAGCAGAAGCAGATTTCATGATACTTTAATTTTCTTCCCATTTAGAAAATAGTCTACGCCTCTATTCCTTCACCAAAGTACATGACCATCCACTTTCCAACACTGTATTCCATCTACCCCTCTTTGCCCATTCTATAAATCTAAGTACTTCTGCAGACTACATGTCCCTCCACCTATTTCTGTGTTGTCCCACAAACATGGCCACATTCCGTTATCCAAATCATTGATAAATGTCTCACAAAGAAGCAGTGCCAACACTGACTACGTGTACCCACCAATCTCTAACTGCGCTACATCATTAACCATACTGTGTGCATTCACTGTAACACCTTCAGTCCTGTATTCATCACCCTTTTCGATTTTGCCCCCATATTATCCTTCACCTCATCCCTCTGTCTGAAATTTTGCCCTATCTGCCTGTCCTTCCTCACAGTCTCACTACTCACCGCATTGACATGTATACCAACTGCCCCATCCACAGCCCTATCATTCCAATTCCCACCTTCTTGCCAGATTAGTTTAAATCCTCTCCAACTGCTCTAGTGAACTGGCCTAGTAGGATATTAGTTCCCCTTGGGTTCAGGTGTTACCCGGTCTTTTGTACAGGTCATCCCTTCCCCAGAAGAGATCCCAACCATCCAGGAATTTGAAACCCAGCTTGCTGCTCCAATTCGTCAGCAAGCATTTATCTGCCAAATCATCCAGTTCTGCAGGTCCCACTTTTCAGCGTACTCTCTTTTCCTACCCATGTCGTTGGAACAAATACGTACTACGATGTCTGGCTGCTCACCCTCCCCCTTCAGAATGCTGTGGACTTGATCGGAGACATTCCTGACCCTGGCACCTGGGAGGCAAAATAGCACCCAGGTTTCTTGTTTGTATCCACAGAACCTCCTGTCTGCTCCTTTAACTATGAAATTCCTTATCACTTCTGTACTCCTCTTCTCCCCCCTTTGAGCCACAGAGCCAGACTCGGTGTCAGAGACCCGATCACTGAGAGGAATAGCCACAGGGGTACTGTGCACTGGCTGCATATTCTCTTTCCCTCTCCTGACAGTCACTCAAGTACCTGCTTACTGAATTTAGGGGTGACTGCCTCCCTGTAGCTCCTATCTATCATCTCCTCATTCTGACATGTGAACCGAAGGTCATCGAGCTGCAGCTTCAGTTCCTTAAAGCGTCCTCTAAGAAGTTGTAGCTCGATGCATTTTGTGCAGATGTAGTTATCAGGGACACTGGAGGTCTCTCACAGTTCCCACAGCTCACACACCACTAAATCTGGACCCATTCTCAGCACATTAGCTATGTACGAAAAGACCAAAAAAAAGTTTAAAAAAAACTTACTAGAAACTTCAAACAGGAGGAAATCTGCAGATGCTGGAAATTCAATGCTGGTGGAATGCAGTGGCCCAGGCAGAATCTATAGGGAGAAGTACAGATGACTTTTCGGGCTGAGACCCTTTATCAGGACTAACTAAATGAAGAGATAGTAAGAGATTTGAAAGTGGGAGGTGGAGGGAGAGATCCAAAATAATAGGAGAAGTCAGGAGGGGGGGGGATGAAGCTAAGAGCTGGAAAGTTGATTGGCAAAAGGGATACAGAGCTGGAGAAGGAAGGGGATCATGGGATGGGAGGCCTGGGGCCAAAGAAAGGGGGAGGGGAGCAACTTAATTAGAACCTCTGCCTGTGCTTGCCCGAGCCTGTTCTCACAGCAGCCTTTGAGTCAAAGCCTCCCACTCTATCACTGGCCCGCTCCAACAATGGCCACTCTGCTCGCACCTCCTTTATTTTTATTGGCTCAAATAAAACTCTTCTGACAAGACTCGTAACTGGTTTATCGATCTCTCCAATTAAACAGTGATGCTGGAAATGCACCAAGCCCGTGGAGCACACATTACAAACCCTACACTGGTTTTCATCTGCCTGTACCCATGAGGTTTCTGAGCCACTTAGCTATTGTCAAAAGCACTTGTGCTGCCATTGCTACTTCACCTTGACTGAGAAGTCACCTTCTGACTCAGTTCTGTGCGAAATTGTTTCCTCTTTCCCACAGCCTCTACTGCATCCATTTTGGGACGATCCTCATGATCACAAGATTTCCATATTTCCTTGTACTTCTCTTAAATTAAGTGGAACATACTTCTGAATCTATCTTCAATTTTATTTCCCTAAGGTTCTATTTTCCCTCCTCATTCCTGTGCCTAGAAATCTCCCTCCTCTATTCTCTCTGCTCCACAAACCAACTATCCCTCTAATATATCGTCTCGAGATACAAGGCTTGTTTGTGCCACTAACAGGAATTTCCATGATTTAAATCTCCTTCATGTCTTGAGTCATAATTTCTCTACTCTGGGAACTGATTCTCTGTCAAGCTGATGCTACAGGCAAGAAAGCACACCAGCCCCTCTACTTCCTCAGGAGGCTAAAGAAATCTGGCACGTCCCCTTCTTGCACCCTTAACACTGCACCCTAAAAAATATCAGTCAATTTATAGTTGGCTTTTGAGCTGTGCCTAGCCACACAGTCATGTGTAGAGAGGGTGGAGCTGTGGGATAAACATACACCCTTGAGATGAGCCTGTGTTATCAGTGAGATATTATCACTGATTTATACTAAATCTGATCTCTCATCGAGGAGGTGATAGGCAAGTAAGGAATGGGAGGGAGTGGAAATAATATCAGAGCTTGGGAGGTCATAGGTGGAAGTGACAAAGGGCTGAAGGAGATGGAATCTGACAGGAGAAGACAGTGGACCATGGAATAAAGGAAAGGATGTGGGGAGAGGAACTGGTGGGAGATGGGCAGTTGGAGAGGGTGGTGTCAGGATTGTCAGTGAAGTGAAAGGTTTCAGGAGCTCCTGTTGGGCAGGTCTTTTATCTCCTCTTTCAACTGCCACGTTCCCCTCAATGTGAATGAACGAAGTGCGGATGTTTTCTCAGTCTTCTACGTACTATCTCAGCAGCAGTAGAACACGGTTGTGTTGGTCTGACCAAAAACCAAGCATGGCCAACAAAGGATTGTAGTGTGAGATCGGTGTCCAGGGAACTGAAGAGAGCTGTCCACAACACATCATTGATGGTAGATGCAAAGTTGATGGATGCAGAACTATTCAAGTCTGCCGCTTGCCCATTGATCAGGAGGTGGCCTGTTGCTCCCTCAGTGCAGCTTGAATCTCACTGAGCCACTTTCACAATGCCAGTTCTCAATCTGTTAACCTAGTTACTGTTTCTCTTCACCATGGAATGTTTGCTCTGGGTTTAAACTAATCCATCCCCCCCCCCCCCAATCACCCTCATTTCCTCCAAGAGGTCATAAGTCAAATAGGCAGAGCTGGACTTCTGCAGTCAACCCACAAACAGTTCAGTCCACTCATCACTAGGCTCAAAGATTTGTTTGTTCATTCATTTCATGTCCTTCACCAATTTGGTGTGAGAGTGTGAGAGACAGAGATACAATGTGTGCCTGTGTGTGGACACATGCACTTTCCTCACGTCAAACCCAAGCAGGATCAATGGAGAAGCACACTAAGACTCTGGGAGATTCTGGAATTGGCTTCTTGATAGAGGACTACCTGATTTATGGAAACCTTAATTGATAATTCTCCTATAATTATTTTTAAAGTTGTTTTTTTTTTTGAAATGGGAGAGTTAGAACTCCAAACAGAAATTTGGAGCAGAAGCTAGTTATACAAAACATCCAACTTTCAAAAGAAAACTGTTCATATGTAACCTCCCTGTAGTGATCAGGCAACATTGTCTGTTAAGAACGTTGTGCCAGTTTATGATGGGAGGCCACTTAAGAAATTCGCTTCAGAAACTGACAAGTCGATCTCTTCCACTGGTACTTTTAAAACACTTTTATCAAACAATGTAACATCTTTTTAATGCTTTAAGGCTACTCAAGCTATTGGATGTGGGTCATTCTCATTCTGGGCCACTGTGACGGCAGAGGAGAAGATGTTAAATAAATGTTCAGGTTGATTGAACATTATTGAAGTTGTTTCTGATTTGGTTTTTGGACAGTTCTTATCTAACGCAGGAAGGGTCTGGACTGGTTCAGTCGGCTCGCTGCACAGGCACCCACACGTGTGTTGTACATTCCCAGGCACTTGATCTTTATCAGGCATTTAGCCCAAGTGAGTGTGGAGGTACGAGCCCTGCAGGTACGGCAGATCCCAGCCCTCCAGTCGCCAACTCCCAGCGATCACTGCGCTTGGCCTTCTGTCCCTGGGCCAACTTTAGACCCTACTTCACAAACAAGAGAAGATCAGCAGATCCCACTTGACAGGTTCCCTTTGATCTTATGGGTTTTTAACTTTCCCAAGGAGATTAATAGGTAGGTACAGGGACTGGAGAATGAGAGGGAAGACTGGCTTACATGGGGTTAATATGGGACAGAAAGAACCAGGATTAGACCATTCAGCCCAACCCACTGTTTTATGCAGCTTCGGCTGATGTGCTCTCCTCAGAGTCTCTGCCTCTGGTGTATCCTGTGATGTCCTCTCTGGTCCTTCTACAAGTTCCACAAGTTTACACTGTCAGGATGAAGAAATTTCTTGTTTCAGTCCTGAATGTCTCACCTTGTACCCTAACACCATGACTCCTCAACAAGTGTGCCAAAACCAGGGGTAGCACCTTCCTGCAATCAGTTTGTTGGTATCATGTCATGTCATGCTTAAATTTAGAAAAGATCCCACATTCAGTTTTTGAACCTAGGCAAGACTCAAAAACGTTGTGGGGACCATTTTTGAGTTATTTCAAAACCTTTGATTTGTTGTAGAAGTACAGATGGTGGCTAATAATATATTTTATTATATGATAAGGGTTTTTTCCCCTTTTTTCTTGCTTTTCCTAACAGCTCTGACTTTGGCAGTGGGTTTAGATTTTTTTCTGTATAACAAAATTATTGTATTTCAATATTACAATTTAATTTAATTTTATAAATACAGGGTTTTGTGATTGTAACTGTATTTTTAATACAATGTATTTGGTACTATTTTATTTTTTTCTTTTGACTTGTAATATCTTCTTGTACTCTGTATTCCTTTATGCAGAAACTAATAAAAATATTGAAAGAGTTTGTTGATCTCTGGCAGAACGTTTTACATTTCAGTGAGATCCCCTCTCATTCCTCTAAACACCAGTCACGATAGAGTGCTGGTGAAGGGTCTCGGCCCAAAACGTCGACTATTTATTCCCTTCCACAGATGCTGCCTGACTTGCTGAGTTCTTTCAGCTGACTGAGTCTACCCACTCTTTGCTCAGACAGCAGGGCTGCTTTGCCAGGGCCCAAATCAAGTGAATCCACCCTGCTCTCCCTCTGCGATTACTTTCACCCTTGGCTAAGAAGCCCACAACACAAAACCCTGTGCAACTTCAGTAAGAGATGGTGAGATTGAACTGAGGGGTACAGGGAGGCTGGACTGAGTGGATGGGAAGACCAAGCATTGGTAAAATGTGATGGGGCTCCTGGGGCTGGAACTACTATCCCTTTCCAGATGAGTAACTTCAGATGATGAATAATTAAGTTATCAGTGAACTGTGGACCATAAACTGGAAGACAGGAAACAGCCTGAGGCCTTTCCTTCAGCTGCTATACCTGTAATGGCTTCCTCCCAGGCCATATGCTTCTGCAGTCCTATATTGAGTCCGTCTTAGAGCTTGGATCAGAGGTAGGAAACTCGTATAAATCATCTCAGGGGCCTCAGTTGAAGAGTAAAACAAAATCAAAGCCCAAACACGAGGAAATCTGCAGATGCTGGAAATTCAAACAACACACACAAAATTCTGGTGGAACACAGCAGGCCAGGCAGCATCTATAAGGGTCTGACGAAGGGTCTCGGCCCAAAACGTTGACAGTGCTTCTCCTTACAGATGCTGCCTGGCCTGCTGTGTTCCACCAGCATTTTGTGTGTGTTGTTTCAAAATCAAAGCCCAGAGCTTTGTAAACAAGTGAAATGTTAGGAGAAGGGAAGGGACTGAGGCCCTAGAGAGAGGAAGCCAAAAGAGTGTGTGAGTGAGTGAGTGAGAGAGAGAGTGAGTGAGAGTATGAGTGTGAGAGAGTGCGAGACTGGGTGAGAGAGATTGTGAGAGTGAGTGAGAGAGTGAAAGAGAGTGAGAGCAAAAGAGACTGCGAGAGAGAGTGTGTGAGTGAGTGTGTGTATAAGATAACAAAGGCATAATTAAGCCATTTGGTCCATAGTCTGCTCTGCAATTCGATCATGGCTGATCCACTTCCCTTTTCAACCTCATTCTCTGGCCTTCTCCCTGTAACCTTTTACAGCCCAGCCTATCAAGAATCTATCAACTTCTGCCTTACCCAGCTGCCTGGCCCAGCTGCCTGTGGCAATGCATTCCACAGATTCACCACCCTCTGGCTAAAGAAATTCCATCTCATCTCCGTTCTAAATGAGGTTTCCCTTTCTCTTTTCTGAGGTTTCCCTCTGGTCTTAGACTCCCTCACTACAAGAAACATCATCTCCACATCCACTCTATCCAGACCTTTCAATGGTCGATAGGTTTCAATGAGACCTCCCCCTCACTCTTCCAAATTCCAGACAGAACAGACCCAGAACCAGCAAACGCTCTTCATATGAAGAGTCTTTCATTCCTGAAATCATTTTTGCAAAACTCCTTTGAACCCATTCCAATGTCAGCACATCCTTGCTTAGGTAAAGAGCCCAAAACTGCTCATAATACCCCAAGTGAGGCCTCACCAGTGCCTTATAAAGCCTCAGCATTACATCCTTGTTTTTATATTCCAGTCCTCACGAAATGAATGCAAACATTGCATTTACCTTCCTCACCACAGACTCAGCCAGCAAATTAACCTTTAGGGAATCCTACACAAGGACTCCCAAGTCCCTTTGCACCTTGGATTTTTACAGTTTTTTCCTGTTTGGAAAACAGTCTAACTTTTATTTCTTCTACCAAAGCGCATGATTGTACACTTCCCAAGTGAGTGTGTGTGTACACGTGTGCACGCGGTTAGTTACAGTATGTGTCTGTGTAAGAGATTAATATGTGCAATTAATCTGTGTGATTGTGTATGACGCATTTGCTAGTCTGTAGGTGCTTCTATATATATTTGGCCATATTTATCCATATATATTACATATGTGTGGATATATATGTAATATATATACACTGTAATGTAATATACATACTCAGTGGCCACTTTATTAGGTACTATATTAGGTATTATATTATTTATGTGGCCACTGAGTGTACGTTCATGGTCTTCTGCTGCTGTAGCCCATCCACTTCAAGGTTCAATGTGTTGTGTGTTCAGAGATGCTCTTCAGCACACCACTGTTGTAGCACACAGAAAATGCTGGAGGAACTCAGCAGGCCAGGCAGCATCCATGGAAAAAAAAGCACGGTCGAGGTTTCGGGCCGAGACCCTTCAGCAGGGACTGGGGAGAAATGCTGGGGAGTAGATGTGAAAGGTGGGGAGAGGGGGCAGAGAAACACCAGGTGATAGGTGAAACCTGGAGGGGGAGGGATGAAGCAAAGAGCTGGGAAGTTGATTGGTGAGAGACAGAAGGCCATGGAAGAAAGAGAAAAATGGGTGGGGAAGAGGGAGATAACATGAGAGAGGGAAAAAGGGAGGGGAAATGGTGAAGGGTGAGGGGGAATTACTGGAAAATTTGAGAAATCAATTTTCATGCCACCAGGTTGGAGGCTACCCAAACGGAATACAAGGTGTTGTTCCTCCAACTTCAGTGTGGCCTTTTCACGACAGTGGAGGAGCGAATGGGAAGTGGAATTAAAATGGGTGGCCACTGGGAGATCCCGCTTGGTTTTGCAGATGGAGGATAGATGCTCGGTGAAGCAGTCTCCCAATCTACGTCGGATCTCACCGATATACAGGAGGCTGCACCAGGAGCACCGGACACAGCATACGACCCCAACAGACTCACAAGTGAAGTGCTGCCTCACCTGGAAGGACTGTTTTGGGCTATGAATGGCAGTGAGGGAGGAGGTGTAGGGGCAGGTGTAGCACTTGTTCTGCTTGCAAGGGTACGTGCCAGGAGGGAGATCAGTGGATAGGGACGAATGGACAAGGGAGTCACGTAGGGAGCGATCCCTGTGGAAAGCAGAAAGTGGGGGGGATGGAAAGATATTTGGTGGTGGGATCCAGTTGGAAGTGGTGGAAGTTTCGGAGAATTATGTGCTGGACATGGAGGGTGGTGGGATGGTAGGTGAGGACAAAAGGAACCCTATCCCTGGTAGGGTGGCAGGAGAATGGGGTAAGAGCAGACATGCATGAAATGGATGTGGTTGAGGGCAGCATGGATGGTGGAGGAAGGGAAGCCCCTTTCTTTGAAAAAGGAGGATATCTCCTTCATTCTAGAATGAAAAGCCTCATCCTGAGAGCTGATGCGGTGGAGACAGAGGAGTTGAGAGGAGGGAAGGGTGTCTTTACAAGTAGCAGGGTGGGACGAGGTATAGTCCAGGTAGCTGTGAGAGTCTGTTGGTTTATTATAGACATCAGTGGATAAGCTATCTCCAGAGATAGAGACACTGAGATCAAGAAAGGGGAGGGAGGTGTCGTAAATGGACCAGGTGAATTTGAGTGTAGGGTGGGAGTTGGAGGCAAGGTGGATGAAATCAAAGAGTTCAGCACGGGTGCAGGAAGCAGCACCAATGCAGTCATCGATGTCCATTTTGACACTTCCTTCCTCATTCTCGATCTCACTGTCATTTTATCTCGGAGGTAGCTTATCCACCGATGTCTATTGTAAACCAACGGACTCTCACAGCTACCTGGACGATACATCATCCAGGCAACTAGAGAGTGTTCCAACATGCTCCTGAAATGTGGGAAGACCATGAGGTGTAGATGTCTAAGTGGCGCATTTAACGTGGCGTGCTAATGCTGGCTAGGATACCTCAACACAGACTGCAAAACCAGTGGGAAGTTGGTTCCGAGTAGTGTGATCATCCCATCACATCATGCTGGCTATAAAACGAGTGTGTTATGGGGGCTCGGGGCAGATTCGGCCCTATGGAGCTGAAGCTGGAAAGGTCACTTTGCTCTGCCTGTCATTGCCCAGCCGCAGACTAGGCTGGAGAGGAAGCAAAGGGCGGTTCAGGGGAAGGCAGGAATCCATACCCCTCTCCCCCTGATCATACCCCATGGTCCGGTTGTAGGTGGGCCAGTCCCACAGTGAGGGATTATCAGGCTAGTAGACACTGGCAGACAAGACCAAGGGCCAAACATGGCTGAAAGGAACTGGTATAGTTAAGTACGAGGGTCAGCACAGATATGGTGGGCTGAAAGGCCTCACTCACTCTTTGACCTCAGTATCCTCCATCACAGAGGATCTAATGATTGAAGACCTTGCAGCAAAGATTGCGTACACGAATTGAGAAAGAAACGGTGACCGGAACATTGATGTCAGGTTGTGCACACCTTTAATTTACATTTTTGTGGAGTTTGCTGGCGATGGTTTCTGTCTAATAATCAAAGCTCGGAGGCTTGACTTTAACGTGCTATTTCGTTGGGTTGCTGTGGACATAGCTACCGTACACTTGGCTCTGGCTGAGTGTTAGCCTCACCGAGGGAAGTGACTGGGCCACCGATGGCACTGATTGGAGTGAGATTTCTCCTCGCTGCATGATCCAACATTGGTTTCACCCAGGAGTGCACTGCACTAGCAGTCATTTCCAGATGAAGCTCTTGGAGCTGGACCAGGCACTTCAGGTTATCTCCCACTGGCACCCCCACTTCCTCATGGGTCAGTTAAACCTGTGGCAATATCGGGTCTCGGTCTCATCTCCAAGCCTCAAAAAAAAACGAGGAGCCCAGCTGCCGAAACCCCCAGATTAAAGCTCACATTAAAGAGTCTCCATTCTGACCTTGATCCCTGCAATGTGATCTCATATTTGAAAGGTCATTATTCTGGGACAAGCCTTTTTCTTGTTCCCTCACCATAAGGAGCCTTTATATTTAATGCTTCTTGCTGCAGTGTTGGCATGTGGTCTAGTGGATAAGGTCTAGTGATCTGAAGGTCACTGATTCGAGCCTTGGCTGAGGCAGTACGTTGTGTCCTTGAGCAAGGCACTTAACAACACATTGCTCTGCGACAACACCGGTGCCAAGCTGCTTGGGTTCTAGTGCCCTTCCCTTAGACAACATTGGTGTCGTGGAGAGGGGAAGGCTTGCAGCTTGGGCAACTGCCGGTCTCCCATACAACCCTGCCCAGGCCTGCACCCTGGAAACTTTCCAAGGCGCAAATCCATGGTCTCACAAGACTAACAGATGCCTATTCTTGGTGCTACCCTGCTCCCTCATTGACTATTCCACTTTCAGAGTGGGACGCCACAGGTCACAATGTGTGGCCCTGTCAGGGCAGTGGCCTGGGGCAACAGAATATGAAGATCCCCTCTTTGTCGTTAATGTGGTTGGTCTGTGGCAGTCCTGGAGACGGCTCTTTAGGGCCTGATTACGTCCCCCAACCCACAACTCAATGAACCATCTCAGTTGCAATGGTGCTGAGAAACACACACTTCGGCAATAACCGCAAGGTTCTGCAGATGCTGAAAGCCTTGAGCAACAGGCGGAAAATGCTGGAGGAACTCAGCAAGTCAAGCAGCGTCCATGGAGGGGAATAAACAGTCGACGCTTTGGGCCGAGGCCCTTCACCAGGGTTTAATGAAGGGTCTCACCCAAAGCATTGACTCTTCTATCCCATTCATAGACGCTGCCAGATTTGCTGACTTTCTGTGCATGCTGGGACTTCGGCTAGTCCTCTTCACCACCTGCACCGCAGTGGGGCCAGTCCTGGCAAGGTTAACGCACTAACTGGGATGGTTCCAATTTCTGGATGAATCTCTGTGGGTGGTGTATACAGGAGGTGGTGAAACAAAACGTGGGGGGCACCAGATTCGGACTGTCGGATGCAGGGACGAGGTACCAGATTGGACTAGCTGATGATCAGTAGAAACTGTGGAGCAGAAACGCTCTGATTTTCCAGGGGGAAGATGGGGTGCTGAACTTTGGGCTCTGTCAGAACAGAGCAGGTATCAGAGACTGACAGGTCAGAGTGCGAGCGCGACGGAGATTTCAGACAGGGACGGCGGTTAGCGCGACACCATTACATCTGGGGCCGTAGTTCAGAGTTCAAACCCGGCATCCGCAAGGAGCCTCCTAATGTCCTCCCCGTCGAATGCATGGGGTTTCCAGATTCCTCGTACAGTCCGGAGGTGTACTGGGCAAGTTACAGCCTCTGCAGCAGGCGCGTGGCACGGGACGACGGGTTACTCCTCGCTGTTCCCTGCCGGAGCCGGACTCAATAAGCCTCATAGACACACTCGTAGACCTCAGCGTCAGCCACCGCCGGCTCCACGTGCTTCCTCTGCAACAGACGGAAAGTGAGGTGTGGACAGTCAGCAGTTGCTGGCTGGTTGGTGAGACCACCGCAGACACTGACCAATCAATCAGACCACTTATCACACTCTGGCTAGTTAGCGAGACCACCCAATTGAGTTGGGTTCGGAGGCTTGCGAGCCTCAATGACCCAACGAGCTACGGTAGGCTGCAGTCAGGGCCCTGCGCTTTGGCTCTTGGTAGGGTCAACATACGGGGAGCCCCGAGATGTCAGCCCAACGCCCTCGGGTGAGCCAGTGACGCCACCCACCGGAACCAGTTGGCGGTGAGCCCACCCGCTGTACGATGGCGGCTTAGCAGAATTACCCAGCAGGCTGAGATCGGTCTGTGACTCCAGCCCACCCGTCCACCAGCTGGAAGCTGCGGTTCTCGTGAGTGGTCCGAGATGCCCAGTGGTGCTGGGGGGGCATCGCTGGGTGAAAGGGCGGAGCTCACCTTTGGTGACGTCGTTGCTGCAGAGGTGCTTCCTGTGCTGACAGCATCGTGGAGCTTGTTGTATATCGATTCCTGGGGACTCCTGAGTGTCTGTGGAGAGATGGAGATCAGGGACTTCTCACCACTGACACACTTCCGGGATCCCCTTTAAATACCAACACTCCCCTCGGAACCCCTGTGAAAACCAGCATACTCCCCAGACTTCCTGTAAACACCACCAATCACCCCAGGACCGCCTGTGAATACTGGCACACTCCCTGGTCCCCTGTAAACACCATCACTCACCCCAGGACCGCCTGTGAATACCGGCACACTCCCTGGTCCCCCTGTAAATACCAGCACTCAACCTTGGACCCTCTATAAGTACCAGCACGCTCCGTAGGACCCCCTGTAAACACCAACATGCTCTCCGGGATCCCTCTGAATACCAGCAAACACCTCTGGAACCCCTGTAAATAACAGCATTCACCCTGGGGCCCCCTGTGAATACTGACACTCTCGTTGGGACCCCCTGTGAATTCCAGCACTCTCCCTGGGACCTCTCTGAATACCAGCTCTCACCCTGGGACTCCCTGTGAAGACTAGCATGGCCCAGGGACGTCCATGAACACCGACAAACACCAGTGGATTCCCTGTAGATACCGACTATTTCTATCCTCCTTTCTCATGCACTCTCTCTCCTTTCCCCCATTAGCACATCAACCAAACAGTATCAACTTATCCTCCAAGGCAAACCAGTCCTCACCTCATCGGATACATCCCATCTGTCTAATCTATCCCTGAACACCCTGCCCCCCCACCACCAGGACCTGCAAATTAAAACAACCCACTTTTACTGCCAAACTCAGCAGGTCAGACAGCGTCTATGGAGGGAAATTAACAATTCAACTTCTTGGGCTGAGGGCCTTCTATCCCCATTTTACCACAAATTAAACCTGATTCCTTTCTGCCTCTCTTCTGAAGAGGGACCTTTGAGATGAATTGTTCACTCTGTTCCTCATTCCACATATGCTGTTGAGTGGCTCAATCATTTTTAATTTTAGTTTTAGATCCCACTATCTGCGGCCCTTCTAACTCTGCGCCCAGCCATCTCCTGCTCCCAAATATTCCTTCTCCACGTGTTTTGAGGCAATCATCTCCATGCTCTCAGAATTACACACTTCCCTCGTTTTTCTCCCGCTCCCCAGAGATAATGAGCTGCCAGCCTCCGACGCAGCTCTCTGCATGACACAGCCGTCGGCTCATTTACTGACTGAACGATAACGTCACTGTCTCCGTTACTCAAGGTGAAACACACTCTGCCTCTGCTCCCACGAGAAAATGTATTTTCAATCACTGCTACTCTCTGTTAATGTACAGGTCCTCCCTGGGCTATGAATGTACAACACCCTGTGCATAAACTCTCCTGCTTCTCCATTACTCCTTATATTGAACACACTCATACACTTCTGCTCTCTATATAATACCCACCCTGTGCTCTGTATAACACAGCCTGACTCCTCTACCCTCTGTTCAGGGCATACTTATTCCCCGTTAATCTCTCCCAACCTGATACCCTCTAAAATACTCACACGCAGTCTCTGTCAATCTTTATATCATTTTTCATTTGCCCATTACTGTGTATATAGCAGACCCCTTATCTCTTTCGCTCCTGATTTAAGACCATGAGACGAAGCAGCAGAATTAGACCATTTGGCCCATTGAATCTGTTCCACCATTCCATCATGGTTCATTTATTACCTCAACCCCCTTCCCCCCGGAACCTTTGATGCTGTTACTAATCAAGAACCCATCAATCTCCGCTTTAAATATACCCAATGACTTTGCCCCCACAGCCATCTTTGGCAATGAATTCCACAAATTTGCCATCTGGCTAGAGAAATTCCTCCTCATCTCTGTAGATGTGAACTTCCCACTATTCAGGACATTTACAGAGACAGGTGTGTACAAAAAAAAAAGGCCCGAAGGATCACTGGGGACCTGAGTCACCCCAACTACAATCAATTCCAGCTGCTACCATCCAGGAAACAGTATCGCAGCATAAAAGCCAGGACCAACAGGCTCCAGGACAGCTTCTTCCATTAGGCCATCAGACTGATTAATTCAGGCTGATACAATTGTATTTCTATGTTACATTAACTGTCCTGCTGTGCAAACTATTTATTATAAATTAATATAAATTGCACACTGCACATTTAGACTGAAATGTAAAGATTTTTACTCCTCATGTACGTGAAGGATGTAAGAAATAAAGTCAACTCAATTCGATTCCAAAGGGACATCCTCGCATTCTGAAGCTGTACCATCTGGACCTGGACTATTGTCCACTCTATCCAGGCCTTTAGGTTTTTGGTAGGTTTGAATGAGATTCCCCCTCATTCTTCTAAACTCCAGTGAGTACAGGCCCAGAGATACTAAACACTTCTCATCATCCATTAACCCTTTCGTTCCTGGGATAATTCTTGAGAACCTCCTCTGGACATTCTCCAATGCCAGCACACCCTTCCTTGGATTCTCATCATTACATTCCCGCTTTTATATTCTAGTCCTTTCAAACTGAACATTCCTTCCTTACTACTGATTCGACCTACAAGATAATCTTTAGGGAATCCTGCACTCGGACTCCCAAGTCCCTTTGCATCTCCAGTTTTATATTCCTCTCCATATAACACCGTTACAGAAAGAGCACTCAAATTCATTTGCCACGAAGGCCTTCTCAGCTCCTCACTTCGCCTGCATGTTTTCTGTAATGAACACTTGCATCTTTGCACATCAACCCTAACTAGAGTTGATATAAAATAAAGATGCGATTGCTGAGGCTTTATAAAGCATTGGTCAGACGACATGTGGAGTATTATGAGCAGTTTTGGGACCCTTATCTAAGAAAGGATATACTGGCAGAGGAGTCCAGAGGAAGTTCATGAGAATGTTCCCAGGAATGAAGGGGTTAATGTACGAGGAGCACTTGATGGCTCTGGGACTATACTCGCTGGAGTTTTGAAGAATGATGGGGAATCTCATTGAAACCTATTAAATATTGAAAGACCTGCATTGAGCGAATGCGAAGAGGATGCTCCCATTAGTGGAACAGTCCAGGACTAGATGGCAAAGCTTCAGAATGCAAAGATCCCTTGCAGAATGGAAATGAGGAGGAATTTCTTTAGCCAGAGAGTGGTGAATCTGTGGAATTCATTCCCACAGATAACTGTGGAGGTAATGTCATTGGGTGTATCTAAAGAGGAGGTTGATAGGTTCTGGATTAGTAAGGACATCAGAGGTTACAGCCACGATCGAATGGCAGTGCAAATTTAATGCTTTGAATGACCTAATTCTATTCCAATGGCTCATGGTCTTACACCATTTAATCATTAGGTGGCCTTCCTGTTTGTTTTACCAGAGTGGGTCACTTCACAGTTAGCCACATTAAACTGCATCTGCCATTAGTTTGCCCACTCACTCAACCTGTCACTTTGAAGCTTCTAACAATTCACAGGACCACCCAGTTTAATGCCATTGGCAAACTTCCAAATGTTGCCTTTACACCCTTATCCAAATCGTTGATGGCTATTATGAAGAGCTGAGGGATAAGCAGCTCCCTATGGAATTCCGTAAACTGACTGCCATCTCAAAAGAGACCCTCTTATTCCTGTCCATTAATCCACGCAGGACAGACCATCACGCATTCTAATCCTAAACCCTAATGTTTAATAAGACCGCCTGAAAATTCCAGATTGCCGCATCTACTCGCTTTTCCCATCTTTTCTACCAGGCCCATCCTCAGAAACACTGCTCAGTTTGTAAAACATGATACTTTTCTATAAACTCATGTTGATATTATCTATCCTGCTGATAATTTTCCATATACCTTGGCAAATCCTTATGACCGAGGAGGAGGAGGTGATTTAGTCCACTGAATCTATGCCAACTCTCAGTACAGTTCCTTCAGTTCCACCCCCTCCCTTATCTCCCTGTAACCCATTCCCTGCCTCATGCCCATTAATACCTCCTGAGGATCAGCCCCAGACTACAGACCGGGGTAATTTCCAGCATCCAATTAACCTGCTGGTCAGCAGAGTGTGGGGGATGTGGGAGGAAACTGGAGTCCTGGAGGAAATCGGTCATCAAGTGGTCAGGGCGGGATCCTGCAAGCTCCACCTAGCCTGAATGGTGGGTCCGAATCGGACCTTGCTCGGCCGGGGCTGAGAGCAGCTGCACCACTCGGTGCCCCGTTATCTCAACTCACAGCCCCCAGCATCATCCCCAAGACTGGTGTCGGATTTATTGAAGCATACAGTGAAGTGTGTCATTGGTGTTCACAGCCAACTCAAGCTGAGGATGTGCTGCGGCAGCCCGCAAGTGTGGCCACACTTTCTGGCACCAACGTAGCACGCCCACCGTAGGAACCATCCCTATGGCTGATGCCTGCTCCGATGTCGTATGGTCTTATGGACATTGTGCTGAACTGATCGAGTGAATGGCACCAAATCCCTTCTGCCCGCACATGTTCCATATCCCTGCATCCTCTGCACATTCATGTGCTTATCTCAGATCATCTTAATTATCATCTTCCAGCAGGACTCCTGCCAGTGCATTCCAGGTGCCAAGAGTTCTTTGTAAACAAAACTTGCCCTGTACCTCTCCTTTGATATCACAGTACCGATGACCTGGGTTCAATTTCTACCACTGCCTGTAAGGAGTTTGTACGTTCTCCCTGTGACTGCGTAGGTTTCCTCCCACAGTCCAAAGATGTACCAGTTGGCAGGTTAATTGGTCATTGTAAATTGTCCTGTGACTAGTCTAGGGTTAAATCAGGGATAGATGGACACCCTCTAGTATTAGACACTCCAACCTGTGAGAAAGATACTGTCTAACTACTCTATCCGTGCTTCTCATGATCTTATAAACTTCTATCGGATCTCCCCTCAGCATCTGCCGCTCCAGAGAAAACAACCCAGATTGGGTCCAATCTCTCCTTATAGCACATTCCCTCTGATCCAGGCAGCATCCAATTGAATCTCTACCACACCCTCTCCAAAGCCTCCACATCTGTGCTAGAATGGGGTGACCACACTTGACTGCAGTACTCCAGGTTGTAGCTCAGCCTCTTTTGTGTTCTCTCTCTCTCCATTTCGACAAAGCAGGACACAATTCTCAGGCGCTGGGATTACTACCCATTAATTTCTCCGTTCTGTTTTCTCACTTATTTCCTTTAGTTTCTCACTCTCCCTGGATTCTTGTCCCCCACCTTTTCCTTTTGTCCTTGTGAAGATGGAACTGAACTTCTTGTTTAATTATTCTACTTCACTCTCTTCCCTATTATGAATTCTTTTTCTGACAGTCGGGGACTCTCACTTTTTATAGATTTATAGAAGCTTTTAGTCAGTGTTAATCACTGTTGCCCTCCGTGTAACCCTCACTCAGTCTCTATGTAACACACTTGCAATCTTTTACTCTATGTATAAAACTCCCAGTTTCTACTTTCATCTGCATAACATCACTGCTGCTTGGACTCTTTGAACAACCCACTCACATGGTCTCAGCTCCTCTTCATTTGCCACACACCCATTTTCTGTTAGTCCCTGTATTACCAAGTTTCAGAGACACAAGAGGTACTGCAGATGCTGGAAATGTGGGGCAACACACACACACACACACAAAGTGCTGGAGGAACTCAGCAGGTCGGGCAGCATCCACAGAGGGGAATAAACAGTTGACGTTTCAGGCCGAGACCCTTCATCAGGACAGCAAAGGAAGGAGGGAGTGAGGGAGAACATTCTGCTTTCTGACTTCCTCCCCTTTCCTTCCGGTCCAGGTTCTGGAGTTCGGGCTTTGTGCCTCAGCTCTTGTCTGGTCATCCATGCCAAACAGGTCAAAGGGTAGAGGTCAGACTAAGGGTGGTCCACCTTCAAAGGTTCGGAGGTTCAGCTAAGAGCTAACAACCCTGACTGGTAAAGCAAAACATTACGGAAACAGCAATGAAGAGTCCTTCTACATCTGAGTGTGACTGTATTCCTGAGTCCCCACCCGGAACTTGCATGACTAACAGTAGTTAAAAACTGAGAGGAAGCTACTGACATGATGAAGGAAGCCCTGAACACCACCAGAGATGGAGGACCTTCATTGCTGCCCTAAATGCTGCCGGTGTAACAGGCAGTAAGTAATATTCCCATCCCCTATTCCTCTTCCTGTAACAAGTTCCCAAGAACCATTACCCTCTGTTACAAATTCCTAGTCTCTCTTTCTCTCTATACGTATAATATGCCCTTGGCCTCTAAATCTCTCTGATACATTCTGCACACAGATGTGTGTGGTGTCCTTACTGTGTGAGGCTTGCTCCAGTGTACCTGGTACTCACAGAAAATTCCACTCACCATGTATGCATTGTCATCTTCTGGTGGGCAAGCCACTTGCCCTCCTAAACTCTCAGTGGTTGACCGTTTCTAGAAAACAAAGAGCTGTGGAGTTAGTGATATCCCAGACCTGGACGTTGGCATGCCCACCCTCGTATCACACCATCATGGGTGAGTTGAGCAAACGGGAGGAAACGTGGACATTCTCAACATTCCACGTTTCATTAAAAACTGACTGAAGACTCTGGTAAATGGCCAATCCCCACCCCCATAAGTTGTTGCAAATCCCTCAACCGGGAGATGCAGTACCACCTAATTGTGTGTGTGGATCACAGATTGGACCAGCACCCTGGGGAAAATTAACACCCACTGCTCACCATTGATGGGCAAACTGATTCCCAACTGTAGCACCCTTCCTCAAATATTAATTTCAAACTGTAATATGACTGTTTAGATGTTCCCCGTAGGAATATCAATTACAAACCACAGCAACAACAATCTCGGAAATATCAATCATAAACCATACTGCAGCCCGCAGGTAAGCTTTGACACATCCCCCTGGTATATCCATTACAGTCTGTGATACATCGCTCCAGTATATCAGTTACAAACGGAGATACATCCCTCTGGCATATCAATTACAAACTGTAGCACCCTTTTCGAGCATGACATCTGATCAGATCAGATCTTCACCTTACATCCCACTGATCCCCAGAACCCCTCACTTCCTGTAATGGCTAAATCTCTTCCTTGGGTTGGCCTAGGCTTAATGACTCCCTCCTCCATCCGGTAGATGACGCTCAGTCCGGGAGAAGGAATTCGACCTCATCTCAGTAATGACTCCTTAAGAGTTCATCTCCAGTTCTAGATTTTCCCACCAGAGGAAAGATCCACACTTTCAAAAGCCCCTCAGTGTTTTTTTGCTTCATTAAGGTCACCTTTTCTTTTCAAGTCAACATCAGGGAGCCTGGGCCTAATCTGCTCAACCCTGCCTCAGGAGATGACCACTTCATCCCAGGAATCAATCCAGTGAACTACCTCCAAGGTAACTGGATGCTGCCTTAAATAAGGAGACCACAATTGCACACACAATACTTCAGATATGGTTAATTCAAAGGCCTGTATTGTTGCAGCAAAACTTCCCTACTGGTATTCTCCAGTCTCTTGGAACAAAGACCACTTCCCTCCCTCATCAGCTGCTGGAACTTCCTTTGATTTTTATAAGGGAGAATCCAGATTTAGCAATACTGCAAATTCCACACCACTTAAACAGTAGTCTACATCTCTTCCTCATTATCACCCCCATGAGCAACATTGCGCTCGATGAGGAGAGATTAATCAGAAGGAATCTTTGCTCTAGGGTTTACAGCAATGAGAAGGAACCTGATTTAAACACAAGGAGTTTTATAGAGAAGATGTGAAACTATGATTTTCCACCTTTGTGTGTAGAACCAAGAGTCAGATTCTCAAAAGGAAGGGGCCAGGCATTCAGGATGGAGCTGAGAAGAAAGTTTATCACCCATAGGGCAGTGAATCTTTGGATTTCCCTGCCTAATGAGGGAAGGGGCTGGGAGTTTGGGGTTTGATGTTCTAGCTGCCATTTTCCATGTGGGCAATCTGTTAGTTTTTGTGCGAGGGAGGGGTTGGGGTTTTCAGGTCTGGGAGTTTTTGTTTCATTTTCATTTTTGCGGGGGAGGGGGGCTTACGCTTTTTCTTTCAAATATTTCCACGGTGTTTCTTTGCTTCATGGCTATCTGGAGAAGACAAACCTCAGAGTTGTATTCTGCATACATACTTTGATAATAAAATGAATCCTTGGACCCTTTGAGAGGAAGGTGGGGAAAGAGGCACTAACAGCGTTTGAAAGGGTTTTAAATGTTTAGGAGAGCACAGGATGAGGGCGGCACTGAGATTAAAGACCAGCCACAATCTGGCTGAATGGGCTAGCAGGATCAAGGGGCCAAATGGCCTGGTTCAGTCCCAATTTCTTATATTTGTTTGGATGTGATGCCGAGCTGAGGTGTTGCTGTTTGGTTCTTGTGTTTATGCCTCAGCACAACATCCAGAGATGAGTTGGTGTTTTCCCAAGAGTGCAGTGAGAATGGCAGAATCACAACAAACACCATTTGAAGAGATAATCTGGTGATGTAAGGGAGGTGCCTGTGTTCAGATTGGGTGCTACAGTTCACCCTTTGCGACAATCCCCACATTTCAATAGCACCTCGTTGGCTGCAGGGCATTTTCAAACATCTTCACTTACATCAGTATAAACCTTGTACTCAACAATGTTTTAATTCACTATACCACTCAATCCAGGAGCGGGTGAAAGGGAGGTCTTCTAACAGCAGCCTGGATCTCACCTTCTTAGTGACGTTCCCACTGCGAGTTTTCATCCAGCAGGATTTACAGCACGACCAGGTCTACAACATAAAGAACATACATATATATATATATATAATTGGTAGCGGCTTATTATTGTCACATGTTCAGTGAAAATCTTTGGTCCACATGCCACCCAGAAGACATTCCATAGATATTGTAAGTACCTCAAGAAGGCAGGACAAAAGGCAAAAGAAAGAGAAATCAGTGTTGTATTACAGTTACAGGTAAAGTGCAGCGCAGGAAGTCAAATAAAATGCAGGGGCCACGGCAAGATAGATTGAGAGAGCAAGAGTTCATCTTTAGTGTACAAGCAGTCCATTCAGTGGAATGGAAACTGCCCTAGGGCGTGGTGGCACATGATCTCTGGGTTTTGTATCTTCTGTCCGATGGGAAGGGGAAGAAACAATAGGGGTTCAAGGTTTGAGCAACACACACAAGGTTCTGGAGGAAGTCAGCAAGGCAGGCAGCATCCACGGGGAGAGATGAACAGTCAATATTTCGGGCCAAGGTCCTTCATTGAGATTGATGACCATTTATCTCCGTAGATGCTGCCTGACTGGCCAAGTTCCTCCTGCATTTTCTGTGTGTTGTTCAAGATTTCCAGCAGCTGCAGAATCTCTTGGTGGTGCAAGCTTTGGCCACTGGGCCTGAATGCCCCATTATGAGTGATGACATCTTCACACTATTTCTGAACACACTCAAAGTCTCACAGTAATGTTGTTAAAACCCTAAGGACTCTGTGACCTTTTGCAGAGAATTCTGTAAATTCAGGTCCTGCAGCTTGACTACCCAGAGGTAAGTTCAAAGCCATTGGGTGAGCTTTTGAACGAGGACTTGGTGAGAACTGAACGGAGCAGCACAAGGCCACAGGGTCCATTGAGTCTATTCCTCTGTCAATAATATCACATCTTTGGCCTCGGTATCAATTTCCCCTTGCTCCCCACACCCTTGATTCCCCATCAATGTTGAGCACATCTAACTTCATTAGGATTCTTCGGCCCGAAACGTCGACTGTACTTCTTCCTATAGATGCTGCCTGGCCTGCTGCGTTCCACCAGCATTTTGTGTGTGTTGCTTGAATTTTCAGCATCTGCAGATTTCCTTGCGTTTAACTTCCACGGCGACCTGGTACAGTCTTCGAAAGATTTGCAGCTTTCTGAGAGAAGAAACTGAACAGTTCCCAGCATTCCAGTCCCTTTATCACAAGAGATAAAAAGCTGTCTTCCAGACCCTGTACGACAGGGTCATTCCCCATTCCCTCTCCCTCTATCACCAGCATGTTCTTAATCTCACTGTCCTCTGGTAACTGGACTGCTGCCAGTGTTCCATTCCTTCCATCACACAGAAAAACTTGTTCTGCCAGTCTCTCAAATGTAATTACGCATCAATTGCTCTCTGAAACACTCGGCTGTACCAGTACTGTTACACGAAGGGAGAATGTACGTGGATAAGGACCTTCAGACCACACAGCACCACACCTGTGATTAAGTTCAGACTCAAAAGTTCACTCTCTGCTGACTCTTGCTCACCAGCTTCTGGGGACTGGTGTCCTGGGATGGGAAACTGATACACAAACCAGGACTGGGGTCCTGCTTCGAGCAGACGTACTGATCAGTAAAGCAACAACCTGACGATGTCTGATTCTGCAGAATCAGCCCTCCGAACACCGCGCTGGATGTCTTCACAACCCCGGGGTGTGTCCTGTCACAGCGACAGCTAAGGTGGCATCACTGAGGTCTACAGGGGAGAGGGAGAGGCCCTTCGACTCCTCAACGGGCACAGCAATGCAGCTAGTACACCTCACAACACCAGAGACACTTGACCTTGGGTGTTGTCTGGGTGGAGTTTGCATGTTCTCCCTGTGACTACATGGGTTTCCTCGGGATGCTTCAGTTTCCATTAGGACATAAGACTTTGGAGCAGACCTAAGCCATTCGGTCCATCCAGTCTGGTCCACCATTCGATGCTGGCTGATTCATTATCCCTCTCAACTCCATCCTCCTGCCTTCTCCCCCTAACCTTTGACATCTTTATTAATCAACCTTCACAGGTCTGTGGAAATGAATTCCAAGGATTCTCCCACATCTCAAAAATGTGAAGGTTGGAAGCTTAAATGGCTGCAGTAATAGATGTGGATGGTATTGAGGGAAATGTTGGGAGAAATCAAACGGGTTATTGTAAAGGGGTGTTTTGGGTTGGTGTGAGCTGTTCCTACACCATCAGTCACAGACTGCAAACATCCTCTCTGGATCCCATGGCGTCAGGTTGAAGGAAGGCAAGGAAATCTCCTCTTGGTGGCCACCTACCAACTCCCTCAGCTGGTGAATCAATTCTCAGTGTTGAAACACAGAAGGATGGGACACTGGATGTAGCGGGGATATTGAAAGCATTGTGGGTGACCATCATCAAGTGTGGCTCGGTAGCCCCACCTTTGACCAAGCTAGACAGCTACCAGACTGGGTCTGCGGCAGTAAGGAGACACAAGCAATAAAGCCCTCAACCACCCGCCTGTACCGGAAGCACCTGCCCAGTGACATTGCGGAGAAGAGTCATGCGGTTCCAAGCAACACACGCACACAAAATGCTGGTGGAACAGCAGGCCAGGCAGTATCTACAGGGAAAAAGTACAGTTAAACATTTTGGGCAGAACCCCGAAACGTCAACAGTACTTTTTTATCCCCCATAGATGCTGCCTGGCCTGCTGAGTTCCTGCAGCATTTTCTGTGCGTTGCTTGGATTTCCAGCACCCATAGATTTTCTCTAGTGTTGCCAAGGGCCCCCTGACAGCGCTCTGTGCTGTAGGTAATGTAATGGGTGACAGATGAGACATATTGTTCACAATAGAAACTGTTCTACATAATTCACCAACACCAGCGTCGAGTTGCTGAACTTTAAGAGCTGGTGCCTGACATAATGATGTCAGTGCAAGCGGCGACTGCTTTTGGTTTGTTCGGAAGTAAAGGGCTGCGGCTTTTGTTAAACACGTTAAACGACTCTCGCGTGTGTTATTCACAGAATCCAACACCACATCTGTGTTGAACGGGAGAGACTCAGCTCTGCATGCCCCGGGACACAACAGCCGCAGCCGAACCATTAGCCAGTGTAACTGTACCCTGACCGGCTGCCCGCTCTAGCCCCTTCTGCCCCTCCCTCCAGGTTCAGTGAGGAATGCACCCAGGCGAGCCTGGAGACAGTAAACACTCACCATGGAGCAGACAGGGCTGGGCACTGTCCACCACTCCGCGCTATCGCCGCTACAGTTACTGAGGTGGTGGTCCGGGAACTGCCCCAGGCCTCGTATCTGCATTCAGTGGGGAGGGCTATGGGTGAGGAAACAACACGAAGACCCCAGCGGAAACAGAATGAGGTTTATTATCACCGGCATGTGTGGTGAAGCTTGTTAACAGCAGCAGCAGTTCAATGCAATGAATAATATAGAAGAGAAAAAAAGTGAAAATAGAGTATTTGTATATTGAGTAGATTAAAAATTGCGCAAAAACAGAAATAATATATATTTAAAAAGTGAGGTAGTGTCCAAGGGTTCAATGTCCATTTAGGAATCGGATGACAGAGGGGAAGAAGCTGTTCCTGAATCGCTGAGTGTGTGCCTTCAGTCTTCTGTACCTCCTACCTGATGGTAACAGTGAGAAAAGGGCATGTCCTGGGTGCTGGGGGTCCTTAATAACGGACGCTGCCTTTCTGAGACACCGCTCCTTGAAGATGTCCTGGGTACTTTGTAGGCTAGTACCTAAGATGGAGCTGACTAGATTTATAACCCTCTGCAGCTTCTTTCAGTCCTGTGCGGTAGCACCCCCCACCAGACAGTGATGCAGCCTCTCTATGGTACATCAATAGAAGTTTTTGAGTGTTTTTGTTGACATACCAAATCTCTTCAAACTCCTAATGTTTTGCCTTCTTTGCAGCTGCTTTGATTTATTGGGAGCAGGTTAGGTCCAGCACAGCTGGAGCCCAGCTTCAGCCAATTCCATTTACTCTGTGAGACATCACTAGGCAGCTGAGAGACTGGATGGGGAACGTACAACTTCCCAGTGGAGTACTGGAATTCTGCTCCGCACAATGAGCACAGTTACACTCTGCACTGCACCGTTGACATGCTAACACAAGGCACCCA
Source organism: Hypanus sabinus (assembly GCF_030144855.1). NCBI lineage: Eukaryota > Metazoa > Chordata > Chondrichthyes > Myliobatiformes > Dasyatidae > Hypanus > Hypanus sabinus. The sequence goes on from NC_082734.1 coordinate 17,280,910, forward strand.
CTGAGTCTTTAATTGATCACCGCTACCCAGACTGGATTTCACGAGGACCTCCTGGGTCAACGTGTGTCGCAAAGAGAGAGCTCCAGGGCTGAGGTCCTTGATGTCGAGACAGCTATTGTGGCTCCACAGAGCCCTGGAAAATCTGAGCAATGGGTACCAATGGGAAAACATGTCAATGGTTGGATTCTGTCCAGGGGACGGTTGTGGTTGTGGGCCAGGCGTCCATCAGTGGACTAACTCCACCCTCTGTGTCTGCCACTGAGACACCTCATCCACCCGTCACTGGGCCCCTCCAGTACTCTATCGCTTCTAACTCACTGGCACACTCCAGCTCCTCCATCCTCTCTCACCGGGCTTCTCTACCTCCTCCATCTCTGGGCCCTCTATCTATCCTGGTCCCTCCATCACTGGGCCACCTCTGTCTCGTCGGTCATCAATGGGCCGTCCTATCCTCTCTCACTAGGCTTGTCTACCTCCTCCATCTCTGGTCTCAACATCCCCTCCATCACTGCTCCCTCCATCCCCTCCATCACTGGTCCCCCTACCTCCCCCATCACTGATGCCTCCATCACCACCTCTACCTCCTCTATCACTGGTTTCCCCCCCTACCTCCTTTATCTCTGTGCTCCTTACTTCCCCATCACTGGTCTCTCCATCTCCGGGTCACCTCTACCTCCCCCCATCACTGGGCTTCCCTTGCCCTCCTCCATCACAGGGGTCCAAGTGCATAGATCCTTCAAGTTGATAGGTTGTTTAAGAAGGCATATTGGGTGTTGGTTTTCATTAGTCGGGGAATTGAGTTCGAGAACCACGAGGTAATACTGTACCTCTGGTTAGACCACAGGAGTATTGTGTCTATTGCTGCTTGCTGCATTATAGACAGGATGTGAAAGCTTTGAAGAAGGCCCAGAGGAAATTTACTAGGATGCTGCATGGATTAGAGACCAGATCTTATGAGAAAAAGTTGACTGAGGTCTATATCAGAGTGCAGGTATCAGCTGTGAGTGGCATTGCCACCCCACAATCTTACTGACCTTCCTTTTGACAAGCACGATCACTGTGACGGACACACTGTAGATCGCCAGGGCTGTGGAGATCCCTGTTAATGTATTCGTCAACACCTGATGCTGAGGCTGCTGGCTCACTGCAATTATAAAGCAAAACACTGCAGACACTGACAATCTGAAATGAAAACAAAGCGGTGGAAACACTCGGCAGGTCAGGCAGCATCTGTGAAGAGAGGCAGCGTTAATGTTCCAGGTTGGCCGTTAACCGTTCCTCTCTCCACAGCCGCTGCCAGACCTGATGGGTTTTTCCAGCATTCCTGCTTTAATTCTTACCTGCTGTACCGAATGGACAAATAACATGAAGCGATGCACTATGGAAGATCAAATTCGTAGATTAATGGTGACTTGTTAGAAGGGTGTAAGATTATGAGAGGCGTGGATAGAGTGGCCAGCCAGCACCTTTTATCCCAGGGTAGCAATGGCCAATATCAGAGGGTAGTGTGAGTAGAGGAAAGTTTAGGGGGGAATATCAGAGGTAGGACATTTTTTTTAAAACACAGAGAGCAGTAGGTGCCAGCAGGAACATGCTGCCAGGGATTGTGGTAGAGGCTGATACAAGGAGTCTCTTAGACAGACACTTGGACCAAGACAAAGGGAGGGTTATGGGGTGTGTAGTTTGATTGTGGAACAGGATTATATGGCTTAGTGCAAAATTGTGGGCTGGAAGTCCTACACTGTGCTGTATTGTTGTGTTTTATATGGACTGTGCCACACGTTCCCTGGTGGGAGTGCATTGAAGTCCAAGCTTTGTATGAAGCTTTGTCAAGGCCCATGTAGATCTCATCCAACCATCAACTTCAGAAGCTCAGTAGTTAAACACAATCTCTCCCTAAAAAAGCAGGCTGGCTGTCCCTGTCCAATGCATCAGCCTGTGTCTCTCCACAGGATGAATGATTCCTCCGTCAGGGTTAATCCCAACTGAATCATACCTTCCCTCGTGGCTAACCAGCGACTCTTCCTCTCCATGGTAACGGGCTCTGCGTGACCCAGGCCTCTCCGAACTCAAGGTGAGCTCCAGCCAATCACAAACAGATCAATGCTCAAAGTAGGCCCCTCAGCCCCTCAAGCTCTGCTATTTTGGTTCCATAGTAAACCATCACCCCTTTGCTGAACAATAATTCTACCTGCATTGTAAAAATATTCAAACGTGGCTTCAACCAGTGTTAAAAGAAGTGTGCCAACATTGAAAGACACCAAGAAAACAAAATCACACCATCCCTGCTTTAAGCGGGTGACCCTTTAGTGTTAAGCAGTGACATTGACTCAAGATTCTACCATATTAAGAAATACCTGCTGCACATCTCCCCAACAAGATCTCTCGCGCTCTGAAATAATTCAATCAGGTCCCCTCTACTATGAAACAATAAAAAGTACAATGAGAGCCTGATTAGTGTTTTCTCATAAGATGATCCATCCCTTCCACATCATAGTCCAGTAAACATTTGACTGTTTCCAAAACATTAACTTCATTCTTCAACGAGCACAAAGTACTCCAGACGTGCCCTTGCTGGTGTAACTGAAACATAACCTCATCCATCACCTTTGCTATTTACACAATAATCCACCTGTTACTATCGTTCAGCTCCACCCGCTCCCCTCCTCACCTGGCACAACCTGCCCGTCACCTTTTACCCCTTCTCAGTCCACCAATCATCCCTCCCCCCCCCCTTCTCCACTGCACACTGGCCATCTCATGCCTCCACTCTTAATCCCTTTGCAGGGTTTCCTTGTGGAACGTTGACAATTCCTGCTCCCCCCCAACTCCCACACAGATGCTGCTCGACCCGCTGAGCAGTTCCTCAAGCAGTTTGTTTGTTGCTGCAGTTGCCAGCATCTGCATCCTTCCTTACTTAAGTATTCAGTTCCCCAAACAGTAAAGGACAATGTTCAGCAGCTTTCCTGATATTTGCTGTACCTGCATACCTGCCTTCTGAGACTTGTGCACCAGTACTTTTAGAACACACTCTCTCTCTGAGCCCTGCAATCTCTCACCATTTGGATAATACGTATTTGTTTTATTATTTCTGCCAAAAACAATAATGCAAATTATCCCGTATGATATTATATTTGCCCACTTACTTGACCCATCTATATCCCCCTATGTATATTCCCTTCACTCCTGCCTTTATAAGATCAGCAAATTCTACCTTGAGTGCCTTCACCTAGGTTATCACAATACGTGGTTCAAAGTGGAGGCCTCAACACCAATGTCTGTGGCACACCTTCCTTTCTATGCCTCCAGTGCCTCTTCTTGCCATGTGTTTCAACATGGCTCAGAAGCCTTTAATGTGGCATCCTTCAAGGGCCCTCTGCAAGTCCAAGTATGTCCATTGCATTACCCTCACTCATCAGCTCAGTCCATCACCTCATCAAAAAACTCCTACCAAGCTGGTCAGGCAAATCCTCCTCAACAAATCTATGCTGTCTTACTTTCAGTATCCGTTTTCAACCATGTGACTATCAATCCTACCCGTCCGGATGAAGAGTTCCAACTCAAAACGTTGACCGTCTGTTGACAGATGCTGCTTGACCCACTGAGTTCCACCAGAGATGAGTGTGTCACCTTTGGTGAGGGCTCAGAGGAGGCTCACAAGAATTATCCAGGGAATGAGAGGGTTAATGTACGAGGAGCAATTGACAGCTCTGGGCATGTTCTTTTTGGAGTTTAGAAGAATAAGGAGGATCTCATTGAAATCAATTGAATATTGAAGACCCTAGATAGCATGGGCATGGAGAGGATGTTTCCTATAGTGGGGGTGTTTAGGACCAGAGCGCACAGTCTCAAAATAGGATATCCCTTTAGAACAGAGATAAGGAGGAATTTCTTTAGCAATCTGTGGAATTCATTGCCATAGATGGCTGTGGAGGCCAAGTTATTGGTTATATTTAAAGAGGAGCTTGATAGGTTCTTGGTTAGTAAAAAGTTACGGGGAGAAAACACGCGAATGGGCTAAGAGGGCTAATAAATCAGCCATGATGGAACGGTGGACCAGACCCAATTGGCCGAATAGCCTAATTCTGCTCCTATATCTTATGGTCTTCCCCTAGCGCTTGTTGTGTTGGTCCACATTCCAGCATCTGCAGTTTACTGACTACTGAACAAATCTTTACTCTTCTTTTTGAATAACGAGCAACATTCCAGCTATTTCAATTCTCTGACACCATTTCCATTACTGATGTGCACTGAAAGACCATGGTCCCTTAGAAGGGACCATGTTTCCTGTTCTAAGGAAAGACCACTTCCCTTAGAAGTGCAGGATTCCTCCCCCACAGTCCCACTGACTTGCCCAGTAAGTTTAGCTAATCTTTCTAATTCCTTTATGCCATCAATATTCAGCATAACCAGTGTCTCACCCATCTCCTTTATCACCACTAATAGGTAGCAATCTCCCCCCTGGTGAAGTACTCATTTAACTCTGTCCTTAACATCCACCTACAAATCTCTATTTAACGGGGCCCACTCCTCCATGTTCCTTCTCTAATTAAATGCAGATGGAACACTTCTAGATTCTTATCTCTTTTGGCAGATGATCTTTCTCAATTCCTCCTCGAATCTCTCTTGTTTTAGTCTTCATGTCCCTTGGGTTGTTTTACAGTCAGCCTGGTTCTCATGAGTACTTGCAACTCTACACATGCTGTAAGCACTCATTAGTTGCTTTATTTTCCTCATCGTCTCTTTCATCATCCAGGGAGCCCTGGGCTTGTTTGTCCTTTGCCACTCAAGGGAGTGTGTTTTGACTGTACCTGAAACACCTCTTCCTTAAACAACATCCTTGTTCTGTTACAGTTTGTCCTGTCAACTTCTGGTCCCAGGTAAACTGGGTTCTAGAACTACTCCAACTGAAAGTGGCCTTTAATTATTTTTTTTACTTTTTTTATGATCAGTCTTGCCTAAGTGCTCCCCTTGAACAATCTTCCTCCCTAGAACCAGGATGTCCTGGAGCCGAAACGGCAACAGTCCATTTCCCTCCACAGATGCTGCCCGGTCCACTGAACTCCTCTAGCATCTTTTGCGTTGCTCCAGATTTTGTCAATGCCTCCTTCTTTGTTGGATTGGAAACATACTGTTCCAGGAAACCATCCTAGACACATTTTAGAAGTTCTTCACCCTCTCTGTATATAATACTTCTACTAACCGAGTTAACATGGTGATAATTACAATAACCCATCAACAGCTTTTGCAAACTCTGTAATTTCTACACTTTTCAGTTCATTTCTACCTCAGCCATTCCTCAGAAATTCATTGAACACGTGATCCATTGCTTCAATGCTTCCCTCTCTCCGAGGGCCAGTACTTACCCTTCACATGCAATAATGTCCCTCTCCCTCTGAAGGTGTTGGACTGGTCTTTCATGGCACAGTAATACATCCCACTGCTGTCTGTGCTCTTCACAGTCAGATTCCATTCCTTAACCACTTTAGAAAGAATAGAGTCCTTAGATTGTTGCAGAGGGCGGGTGAGCGTATCCTTGCAGAGCAGCATGGTGACAGAGATGGCCTTAGTCAGGGGTGCTGATCTGTTGGTGCTTTCACATTTATACTCACACTGGAAGCTCACCTCTTCATTCACCACCGCAACAGTCATCAGCGGCTCCTGGTGGATTTCACAAGTCAGTCGTGTCTGACCTGTAACATCCAAACATAGAGTCAGAAAGAGTCGGGGAGAGTTGGGGGGAGTCAGGGAGAGTCAGAAAGAGTTGGGGAGAGTCAGGGGGAATTAGGGACAGTCATAGAGAACCAGGGAAAGTCAGGGAGAGATGGGGAGAGAAAGGGAGAGTTTGGGAGAGTCAGGAAAATTTAGAGTTGGGACAACAGTCCATGTCCATCTACTCCCAGACTGTCCGTGTGCCTGTCTAACTGTGTCGTAAACATCACCATTACATGGGTTCCATGACCACCCATGTGTGTGTTCCATGCAGCTCCCACTCTCTGTGTAAAGCAGAACTTGCCTCACACATTTCCTTTAGCACCTCCCCCACTTCCATCTTCAAGCTAAGCCCTCTATTATTTGATATCAGCACCTTGGGATAAAAAAAAACTGATTGTCTACCCCAGGGGTTCCCACCTGGGGTATATGGATCCCTTAATGACATTGGTCCAATTCATAAAATGGTTGGGTGCCCCTCATCTACCATATATATGCCTCTTGGACTTGTGCAAACTTCTGTCAGGTCGACCCCTCAACCTCCAGCACTCTGGAGAAAAGCAAGCCCAGTTTGACTGACCTCTCCTTTCTGCTAATGTTCTCAATTCGGGCAATGTCCAAGGGAACCCCTGTTGCGCCCTCTCCAAATACTCCACATCCCTCCCGTAATGTGCTGCACATGCTGCTCCAAATGTGGCACACATTGGTTCACGAAAATGACTCCAGGATTGAATGGTTTGTCATATGAAGAGCAATTGATTTAGAAGAATGAGGGGTGACCTCATTGAAACCTATCGAACGTTGAAAGGCCTCGATAAAGTGGATGTGGAGAGGATGATTCCTATGGTGGGAGAGTCTAAGGCCAGAGGACACAGCCTCAGAGTAGAGGGATGTCCTTTTAGAATGGAGACGAGGAATAAAATCTTTAGCCAGAGAGTGGTGAATCTGTGGAATTCTTTGCTATGGGTGGTTGTGGAGGCCAAGTCTTTATGTATATTTAAGGCAGCGGTTGATAGGTTCTTGATGGTCAGGGCATGAAGGGATATGGGGAGAAGGCAGGCGATCGGGGCTGAGGAAAATGGATCAGCCAAGATGAAATGACAGAGCAGACTCAACGGGCCAAATGGCCTAATTCTACACTGATATCTTATGGCCGAGACAGTGTTATGCAGCCTGAAGAAGGGTCTCAGCCTGTAATGTTGACTGTTTATTCATTTCCATGGATTCTGCCTGACTTGCTGAGTTCCTCCAGCATTTTGTGCGAGTTGCATCTCTACCACCTTACCCACTTCTACCTCAAGATCCCTCTGTTCATCAATGCCACTCAGGGTCCTACCCTTTACAGTCATCATTATCATTCTGTGCTGTGTTGTGTGACGTGGGCAAGCATGGTCTTGACCATGATTGACCTTGGCAGTTTTTTTTTCCACAGAAGTGGTTTGCCATTGTCTTCGTCTGGCCAGTGTCTTTACAAGACGGGTGATCCCAGCCATTATCAATACTCTTCAGAGATTGTCTGCCTGGTGTCAGTGGTTTCATAACAACCATCCATTACCTGCTCCCATGGCGTCACATGATCCTGATCAGGGGCTAAGCAGGTGCTACACCTTGCCCAAGGGTGACCTGAAGCTAGCAGAGGGAAGGAGCGCCTTACACCTCCTTTGGTGGAGACGTACCTTCACCCCAGCAACCAAGCCCTTTATACATTACAGTATATGTGTGCTTTACCAGTGTTTCATAAATCTGGAAAATATTATCCCAACGTGGCTAACTCGAGGGAATATCCCAACCAAGACCATCTCATAGAGTCAGAGAGGGATGTAGAATGTAAACAGGCCCTTCGGCCCACCAAATCAATGCTGACCATCAATTTTCCATCTGCCCTAAACCATTTCATTTTCCAGCAGGTCAAAGGTTGTAGCAGCATGTTTGCTCCCTAACCCTGGGATCAGGTTTCCTTCCCCAGCACCAGCTTAGGGGTGGAGAATGACTTCCACCAAATCCTTTAGGTACAATGGGGCAGGAGAGACACCAAATCCAACACCCTCTCATCCCAGGGTACCTGTCACCACTTATCCTGGGGCCCATGGAAGGACAAGGGTGACTTCTGTGCCTGTGAACTGTTTGTGACGTACAGTGCCATAGATTTTGTGTATAGTTTCAGATAGTATGGCCGAAGAACTGTGGCAAGTTCTCCAAATGCTTGGAACAACCTACCAGCCAATTTTCTTATAAAACTGAACGACAGAGAATTGATGCAGTTTTAAAGGGAAAGGGTGGTCACACCAAATATTGATTTGATATAGCTTTTTTTTACTGTTTACTACTCTTTATGGTAATTTTTTAATATTTAGAAACGTTTGCATTATTTTTGAAAGCCTCTTTGTTTTGGAGATTTTTGCTCAGTACTGCAGTGCACCTCTGCACCAGATTAGACTGCTTCTAGAAGTGTGGTACCTGAGCCCTCATATCTCAAGAAAGACATGCTGGCTCTGGAGAGGATCTAGAGGACAAATGATTCCTGGAACGAGAGGCTTAACAGTTAATGAGAGCTTTATGTTGACCCTGCGATTTTGGTCTCAGAGGCCAACGTAAGAACATCTTTTGAGAGGGTGAACCCGCGCAAGGTGTCTGGTCCTGGTGGTGTATCTGGTAGGGGACTGAAAACCTGTGCCAATCAACTTGCGGGAGTGCTCAAAGGTATCTTCAATCTCTCACTGCTGTAGCCAGAGCTTCAAAAGTGCAACAATCATACCAGCGCCCAAGAAGAGCAGGGTGAGACACCTCAACAACCATCACCCGATTGCACACTGATGAAGAGTGTTGAGAGGTGGGTCATGGTCAGATTCAACTCCTGCCTAAACAAGAACCTGGACCCACTGCAGTGGCCTACCACCATTATGGGTCTACAGTGGATTCAGTCTCACCAGCTCTTCACTCAGCCTTGGATCACCTGGACAACAGCAATACTTATGTTGGGCTGCTGTTATTGAGTACAGCTCAACGTTCACCACCATCATACCCTCAGTTCTAATCAAAAAGCTCCAAAACCTGGTTCTCCGTACCTCCCTCTGCAATTGGATCCTTGATTTCTTCATCGGGAGACCACAGTCTGGGCAGATTGGAAACATCTCCTTCTCACTGGCAGTCGGCACCAGCGCACCTCAAGGATGCATAGTCAACCCACTTCTCTAATCTCTTTACACCCACAACTGTGTGGTTTGGCGCAGCTCAAACACCATTTATAGATTTTCTAAGGACAACACTATTGTGAACAGAATTTTAGATGGTGATGAGAAAGCATACAGGGGTGAAGTAGATCAGCTGGTTGATTGGATCCACAGCAACAACCTTGCACTCAGCGTCAATAAAACCAAGATCAAGACCACACTACACCTGTTCGAAGGATCAGTTATGGAAAGGGTGAGCAGTTTCAAGTTCCTGGGTGTCAACATCTCCCAAGTTCCATCCTGGGCCCAAAATATTGATGCAATTACAAAGAAAGCACGACAGCGGCTCAACTTCATCAAGAGTTTGAGACTTATTATGACGCCAAAGACTTGCATATTTCCACAGCTGCAACAGGCAGAGCATTCTAACTGTGCAGAATCAGAAAAAGCTGCAGGAGGTTGCAGATGCAAGTCAGCTCCACCACAGGCACTTGCCTCCCCAGCATCGAGGACATCTTCAAAAAGTGATGCCTCAGAAAGGCAGCATCCGTCATTAAGGACCCCCATCCCCCAAGACATGCCCTTTTGTCATTGTCATCAAGGAGGAAGGTATTGGAGCCTGAAGACACATACTCAATGTTTTAGGAACAGCTCCTCAATATATTCTCGATAACCATATAACCATATAACAATCACAGCACGGAAACAGGGCAGCTCGGCCTTCCTAGTCCGTGCCAAACTCTTAATCTCACCTAGTCCCACCTACCTGCACTCAGCCCATAACCCTCCACTCCTTTCCTGTCCATATACCTATCCAATTTTACCTTAAATGACACAACTGAACTGGCCTCTCCTACTTCTACAGGAAGCTCATTCCACACAGCTATCACTCTCTGAGTAAAGAAATACCCCCTCGTGTTTCCCTTAAACTTTTGCCCCCTAACTCTCAAATCATGTCCTCTCATTTGAAACTCCCCTACTCTCAATGGAAACAGCCTATTCATGTCAACTCTATCTATCCCTCTCAAAATTTTAAATACCTCCATCAAATACCCCCTCAACCTTCTACGCTCCAATGAATAGAGACCTAACTTGTTCAACCTTTCTCTGTAACTTAAGTGCTGAAACCCAGGTAACATCCTAGTAAATCGTCTCTGCACTCTCTCTAATTTATTGATATCTTTCCTATAATTCGGTGACCAGAACTGTACACAATATTCCAAATTTGGCCTTACCAATGCCTTGTACAATTTTAACATTACATCCCAATTTCTGTACTCAATGCTCCGATTTATAAAGGCCAGCATTCCAAAAGCCTTCTTTACCACCCTATCTACATGAGACTCCACTTTCAGGGAACTATGCACTGTTATTCCTAGATCTCTCTGTTCCATTGCATTCCTCAATGCCCTACCATTTACCCTGTATGTTCTATTTGGATTATTCCTGCCAAAATGTAGAACCTCACACTTCTCAGCATTAAGCTCCATCTGCCAACGTTAAGCCCATTCTTCTAACCAGCATAAATCTCCCTGCAAGCTTTGAAAACCCACCTCATTATCCACAACACCTCCTACCTTAGTATCATCGGCATACTTACTAATCCAATTTACCACCCCATCATCCAGATCATTTATGTATATTACAAACAACATTGGGCCCAAAACAGATCCCTGAGGCACCCCGCTAGTCACCGGCCTCCATCCCGATAAACAATTATCTACCACTACTCTCTGGCATCTCCCATCTAGCCACTGTTGAATCCATTTTATTACTCCAGCATTAATACCTAACGACTGAACCTTCTTAACTAACCTTCCCTGTAGAACTTTGTCAAAGGCCTTGCTGAAGTCCATGTAGACTACATCCACTGCCTTACCCTCGTCAACACTCCTCGTAACTTCTTCAAAAAATTCAATAAGGTTTGTCAAACATGACCTTCCACGCACAAATCCATGCTGGCTACTCCTAATCAGATCCTGTCTATCCAGATAATTATAAATACTATCTCTAAGAATACTTTCCATTAATTTACCCACCACTGATGTCAAACTGACAGGTCTATAATTGCTAGGCTTGCTTCTAGAACCCTTTTAAAACTATGGAACCACATGAGCAATATGCCAATCCTCCGGCACAATCCCCGTTTCTAACGACATCTGAAAGATCTCCGTCAGAGCTCCTGCTATCTCTACACAAACTTCCCTCAAGGTCCTGGGGAATATCCTGTCAGGACCTGGAGATTTATCCACTTTTAAATTTCTTAAAAGCGCCAGTACTTCCACCTCTTTAATTGTCATAGGTTCCATAACTTCCTTACTTGTTTCCCACACCTTACACAATTCAATATCCTTCTCCTTAGTGAAGAAGAGAAGAAATTGTTCAAAATCTCTCCCATCTCCCTCGGCTCCACAGATAGCTGACCACCCTGATTCTCTAAGGGACCAATTTTATCCCTCACTGTCCTCTTGCTGCTTATTTATTATTATTTTCTTTCTTGTATTTGCATAGTTTGTTGTCTGTTTGCCATCCTATTGGGTGCAGTCTTTAAGTGATTTGATTGTGTTTCTTGGATTTACTGTGTATGCAATAAAAATGAATCTCAGGGTTGTATACGATGTACTTTGAATTTTTCTTTTCTGCCCCCATCAGATTTCTGAATGGACAATGAACACCTGTGCACTGCCTGAGTACTTTTTAAGCTCTCTTTTAGCACTACTTATTTAAATAAAATAACATATTTCTATTGTAATTGATATTTTAATATTATTATGTATTGCAATGTACTGCTGGTGCAAAACACCAACAAATTTCACTACGTTTGTCAGTGATAATAAACCTGATTCTGATGCCTCTGGGTCTGTACTTGTTGGCGTTCAGAAGGATGAAGGAGGGATATCTACTGGATACTGAAAGATCTGGATAGATTGGACGTGGAGAGGATGTTACTGTCAGTAGGAGAATCAAGGATCTGAGGGTACAGCCTCAGAATAAAGGGATGTCCTTTTAAAACCAAGATGAAGGAGGAATTTCTTCGGCCAGAGGGTGGCGAACCTGTGGAATTAATTGCCACAGAGTGCTGTGGAGGCCAAATCATTTGGTGTATTTGAGGCGGGAGTTGATGGGTTCTTGATTGGTAAGAGGGATTAGGGCTATAGGGAGAAGGGAAGAGAATTAATTATTAATAAAACCAGCTATAATTGAATGGCGGGGCAGACTCAATGGGCCGAATAGCCTAATTTTGCTCGTGTCTGCTGAAACTCATTCCCACCTCCTTCCGAGTGTGTGGGATGGTGCATGCCTTTATCAGCTCTAGGTCAGACTGCCCCAAGGCTTTCCAGCTTTTCTGTGTAAACATGAACCCAACCTCCAGTGAGGACCCCCCTCTCACCATCACCCTGCCCCAGCTGTCAGTTAGGTAACCCCTCTACGATAATGTTCCCATTCTCCTCCTTTCTCTGTAGCTCTGAGATAGTGGGATTGTCCCATTCCTTCACCTCTGGCAGTTTGCCTGCCCTTAGCTGCTGAGAGACCCTCCCCCCCCCCCATTTCTTCCCAAAGTCTGGACCTCCTTTCCCTTACATCTTCATCCCTCTCTCTCTGGCCACCTTGAAAGCTAAGTCTTTGCTCAGCCGCCTGTGTTTCCGTGCCCCCACACATAATTTGTTCACCCACCCATGGAAGAGCTCAGCAGACAGTTTAACTTTTCCTCTCCCAAGGGCACCGTAAACCTGATTCCTAAGAATGTCTCCCACCAAAAGACACTCTGGCTCAAATGCCGATTCCTACCTTGCCGCAAGTAGAGGAGGAGACCGATGAGGATTCTCCCAGATAGAGCCATTCTGCCGCCTTTCTCTGCTCACTTTGCTGGGAGTACAAAGCAGGAAGCCTGTTGCTTGGCTGAGTTCCTCTTGCGGTTTGGAGTTAGTCATAATTCAAGCTGAAATTGAGCAACATCCCCTTCTTATCATGTGATGGTGCAGAGAACTTGGTTCCATTCTGCCCTGTCCACCTCAGCGTCCACCAGCCAGGTCTTCAGTTCCTCCTGTAGCCCAGGAGCCAGTGCTGGGGTCACAGATAGTGCCTTCTCTACCAGGCCCCTTGCATTATCTGTGTGCCGGTTAGGACTGGGAAGGGCAGATGAAGCTTTGGTGGAACTGCTTGACTTCCTTGAACAGCTGTGGTGGCTGAGCCTTCATCGTGACCTGGAGAGCTGTGGCTCTGGATACCGGAAACAGGAGGTGGCCATTCAGCCCCTTGTGTCTGCTCTGTCAGTCAATGAGGTCACATCACCATGGCTTATTACCACTCTCATTGCCTGTTCTTTATGCCTTTTGTGATAATAAATACAACAATCTGTTGGTTCAGAAAGACTGAAGTACGGTCAGGGTTGCCTGCCTGGCCATCCCCCTTTTCTTTTCTACCCTCTGAGAGCTTGAAAACCTGGAGACTCAGGAACAGCCTCTTTCACACTGATACAGACTTCTGAACTTATCCCCTCTTCCTGGTGGTGCTGCTACATTCTCAGTCTCTAAACCCTACCTCTTTCACTTTAGAGCAGTGGTCCCAATCTGCGACCCATGGACCCCTCGGTTAATGGTAGGGTGTCCAATGCTGGGAATTTCTTTCTGCACCATGGTTTCTCTGACCACAATGGTGCAGATGATGGAATTGACACAAGGAGCGCATCAGCAGAGCCAGAGTACGACAGGGATCACGAGGTTAAAACTAAAGGTCATGAAAGGTGCACAGTACTCACAGCGAGGTAGTCGACAGTGTAAAAAGAAAGAAATGGAGATACGATTAAGGTGACATGATCTTCAGCGGTGTTGTGGATGAGGAAAAAGACAGATGTAAATCAAATGGAACGTTGAGTGGAAGAAATTTAATCCCAACATGCACTTTGGTAATTGGAATCCCTTGTAAATTGTACAAAGGTGGCTGTCCTACTGGTAAACATTGGGCAACTCTACCTCTAGAAGGAACGGAGGACAAGGAAACCCCTTCACTCCAGGACACATGCTCCAAGTGCAGACAGCAGTCAGAGTATCAACCTGTCCTGGTAGGGCCATTGTTTCTGCCTGCTCATGTCCCACTGAACTTAGCTCTTCATTACCTCAACTCCATCCTGTCTTCCCTTGTTTAGTCCCCTACCATCTACATCTGGGACACCTCCTATGGCCACCACCATTTTGACAGCTTCTGATTCCCTTGCACCAACCACCTTATCCTCACCATGGATATGTGATCTTTACATAGACATGATCCATCGGGGAGGTCTTAAAAGTTCTTTGCTTCTTCCTACCATAAAAGAACACTCAGTTCTCTCCAGACCCTCACACCCCTGCCCAAGCAGAACTTGTCCTTGCCCTGAAACAACTTCTCTTTTGACCTCTCTACCCCTTCTCACCTCTGCATTCTCAGACCTTATGGAAGGTCTTGACTAGCTTATCTCAAAGTCTCTACATGCTGTTGCCTTTCCCCTCCACAGATGCTGCATGGCTCATTGATTTTCTCAGTAGGTCATTTGTTGCTCCAGACACACTGACTGAAGAAGAGTCTGCCCACACTGGAGAGTTCTGCTCCACAAGCCAACAGGCCACAGAACTGCACACAAAGGAGAGAGATGCTGAACAGCCAAATGACGGTCAAGAGGCTGGAGTCTGGGAGGGATTACAGGGAAGGTTTCCTTGAATGGTTTCAAGGTGAAGAATTTTAACCAGTTGCAGAGGTATGCTGAAAAACTACCAAAGTTTGGAGAGGGGCACAAAGTTTGGAGAAAGTCTCAAGGACTTGACAACTCAATTTTTTTGCACGTTTCTTGTTGTTCTTTATGTACAGTTTTCATAAATTATATTTATTTTACTGTAAACACCTGCTAGAAAAATGAATCTCAAGGTAGTATATGGTGACGTATATGTTCTTTGTTAATAGATGTATTTTGATGGCCCCATTGGCAGTTGGTTCAAGGACAAGGTTTAACATTTGGCTATAAATCTGAGGGTTGTGAAGAGAAACATTTTATACAGAGAATATATATATTTATTTTCCCCAGGAAAATGGAATTAAAAACTAGAGGCCATAGCTTTAGGGTAAGAGAGGAAAGATTTAAAAGGGCCCTGAAGGTCAACTTCTGTACATAGAAGGTGGTCCTTTATATGGAACGAGCTGCCAAAGGGAGTGGTGGGGGCAGGTACATTAACAACATTCAAGGGATTTTTGGATACGTACGTGTATAGGAAAGGTTTACAGGAATATAGGCCAAATGTGGGCATGTGGGATTAGCTTAGATGGGTACCCTAACAAGTGGGGCTTAAGGACTTGTTTCCTCGCCATGTTTTTCCAGATTCTAATACAGGCCCTTCAGACCAACTGGTCTATCAGGTCACAGCATCCTCCCTGCTTGAGCCAGTTGCCTGTATTCTGACCACAACACTCCAAGTCCCTCCTCTATGCACCTCTTAAATGCTGCAACCTGGAACTCACCGCCTGAAAGGGAGCTGGTTCAGTCTGTGGACGGGTGTTGAAGATGGAGAAAGAATAGGAGAACATGGCTGAGGCTCCAGCCAGAGCTGGCCTGAACTCTTCCTGCAGCGGGATAATTCCATGGGAGGCTCTGGAGAAGGCAGTTACGGTGGTTACGGTTACGGTGACAGTACAGAGATCCATTTCCAGGATGCAGTGGAGCTATTGAGTGATCAGTCAATGGCCCTGTAGATATTCTTCACATTCCAGCTAAGATGCACTCTGCACTGAGTGCCGTTCATACAATTGGAGTTTATTACCTGAACTTAAACTCTGGTTCTGCACAAGGGTGTGATTAAAGAGATGCACAAATCCTCAGTGAGCCCTTGACTCTACTTTCAGCATTTGATTTGAGCCAGTTATAATTTACCTCAGGCTGGAAGCTATTGTACAGAGTTCCTGTTTCCAAATCTAGACCAAGAAACCATGGGCCATCAAAGGGTAAATATCTGAAGAGATGGTAAACAGGAAGAAGCCATTAGATTTTCAGGAAGCAATGCTCTTCAGAGGGGTCAGTTGATTTTACACATGGAGAAGAAATGGAGAAACTGGACATAGAAATAGAAAGAGGGATTTGCCAGCATAGAGAAGCAGGAGCCAGAGGCCTGGATAGGGAAGAAGTTTCAGAGAACTTTTAGAGTGCAGATAGCATGCAGAAAACAGCAGAGGAACTTACAATGGCAGCCCATCAGCCTTGGTGGTGGGAGTGCCTTGATTAATTAAATTGGGACTTTTATTAAAACTTGGAAAGACAAAGCATGCCAGCAATGAGTGATTGTGAGTGAGCAAGGGGCTCAGGAAGCAGAGTGGTGTGGACTGGTACTTTACTGAATTTTAAGGATACTCCCCATGGAGTAAAATTAGGAACACAGCTTTCCTGACAGAGCTAGGACAATTTTAAAATTTGCAGAAAACACAAGACTCACTCTCTGGAAACACCGAGAACAGGGTGAGTGGATTTTGGCAGGTTGATAAAGTGGATGGGCACCAGAAAGATGTAATTCTCTGTAAACACAGTGGCTGATTTTGATAGGATGAAGAGAGGCCATAGAAATTAATATCCATCTCTTAAGCTGGCAAGTGGGGAAAACCTGCAGTGACTTTACCTGCAAACCCTGCATGCAATAATAAAATCATTTAAGAATGCATGGAAGCCTGACTTTGTTAGTAGACATAAAAGCAAATAAATTGTCAAAGTTTTTAAACTGACTGGTTGTGCAACCAGTGCATTGTCCAGCTGACAATTTTAGTATCCTAGGATGCAGATTATCAGGTCCTGGCAATATATCACTTTTCATCTCCTGATACTGCTTCCCTTTAGGTCTTCCTTTCCAGATTCTTAATTCCCGAGCATTTCCATGAAGATAGGGTAGTTAAGAAAGCTTATGGGGTGTTAGCTTTCATAAGTTGAGGGATAAGAGTTTAAGAGTTGCAAGGTAATGATGCAGCTCTATAAAACTCTGGTTAGGCCACACTTGGAGAACTGTGTCCAGTTGTAGTCACCTCACTATAGGAAGGATGTGGAAGCATTGGAAAGGGTACAGAGGAGATTTACCAGGATGCTGCCTGGTTTAGAGAGTATGCATTATGATCAGAGATTAAGGGAGCTAGGGCTTTAGTCTTTGGAGAGGAGGAGGATGAGAGGAGACATGATAGAGGTATATAAGATATTAAGAGGAATAGATAGAGTGGACAGCCAGCACCTCTTCCCCAGGGCACCACTGCTCAATACAAGAGGACATGGCTTTAAGGTAAGGGGTGGGAAGTTCAAGGGGGATATTAGAGGAAGGTTTTTTACTCAGAGTGGTTGGTGCGTGGGTTGCACTGCCCGAGTCTGTGGTGAAGGCAGATACACTAATGAAATTTAAGAGACTACTAGACAGGTATATTGAGGAATTTAAGGTGGGGGGGGGGGTTATATGGGAGGCAGGGTTTAAGGGCCAGCACAACATTGTGGGCCGAAGGGCCTGTACTACGTTCTATGCAAATGAGAGTAATTCTGGTCCCACCTTACAGGAAGGATATGGAGGCTCTGGAGAGGGTACCGAAGAGGTTCACCAGGATGCTGCCTGGATTAGAGGGCCTGAACCATAAGCGGGTTGTCTTTCTTCATCAGAGGCTGAGGAGAGACTTGATAGTTTATAAACTTATGAGAGGCATACATAGCGTTGATAGAGTCTCCCCCCCCCCCCAAGAATGGAAATGTTAATTACTAGAAGGCTTGGCTTAAGGTGAGTGGGTGGGGACAGTTTAAAGGAAATGTGCCTGGCAAGTTTTTTTCCCCCCACATCCTATACAGAGAGTGCTAGGAAGGAGCTGCAGGGAGGTAGTGTAGCAGATAAGAGGTATTTAGACAGGTAAATGACAGGCAGGGAATGGAGGGATACGGATCAACTGAGGACCAATGGGATCAGTTTAATTTGGCTTCATGGTTAGTACAGACATTGTGGGCCAAAGGGCCTGTATGTTCTGCATTTCTTTGACAAAGTTCTGAAGATGCACAGTGGAGAGTGCTCTGACCGGTGGCATCACAGCCTGGTAAGGAAACACCAGTGCCCAGGAATTAAAAAAGTGGTGGATACAGCCCAGCCCTTCACAGGAAAAGCCCTCCCTTCCACTGAGCACATCCACATGGAGTGATCCTACAAGAAAACAGCACCCATGAAAGCCCCCTACCATCCAGACAATGCCCCCTTTTCACTATTATCATTGGGCCGGAGGTACAGAAACCTTAGTTCTCAATCCCACCAGATTTAGGAACAGTTATTACATCACAATCATCAGGCTCCTGAACTGCTGTGAATAACTTCAATCACTGCAGCTATGAACTGATTCTACAACCCACAGACTCACTTTCAAGGTCTCCTTACAACTCGTACAATTTGTCTTATTTTGCACATTGGTTTTTGTTCCCTTATACTGTATTTGCAAAAACTCTAATGTATTCCTTTTATTTCCCCCTGTAAATGCCTGCAAGGTGCCACAGGGGCCTAGCGGTGAGTGTGACACTTTTACTGCTTGGGATGTTTATACATTCTCCCCGTGACTGTATGGCTTTCCTTCCAGAGTCCAAACACATACTGGTTAGTAGGCTCATTGGTTATTAAACAGTAGATAGTCCTGTGATTAGGCTAGTGTTAAAATAGCTGGGTTGCTGGGTGTCACAGCTCATTGAGCTGGAAGAGTTATCCATTGCTGCATCTCTAAATACATAAAGTAAACAAAATTAATCTCAATAGTGTATGGGAACATACGCAATTTCCTTTGAACTTGTTGCACCTTATAAATAATACATTTCTATCTGTAAGGGACTTGCATTTGTCTAAACTAAACTTTTTCCTCTTCTATTGTCCATTTCTGTTGAATCAGCAGAGTTCTAAACAGCTAAGCTTAAAGACCAACAATAGGCATGGCTTCCAGCAGCCTGCAGGCAACTGCATAGGCGTTGAATGAATTGGGTTAGTGTGGGCCACTGCTGACCATGCGCTACAGTATGTCCTGTGGAAGTAAAGGGCTTAACGTACTGAATGCATCTGCTACAGGTCCTTACGTGGCAGAATAGAAGAGGGAAGGGTAGAGGCAGGGTCCAGTACTAGTGATGTTTCACAGGAGTCTGTGTTGGGACTGATTCTTTTTATGTTATATGTCAATGATTTGGATGATGTAATTGATGGCTTTGTTGCAAAGTTTGCAGACAATATGAAGATAGTTTTAAGTAGAGAGGAGGCTTCAGAAGGACTTAGACAGATTAGGAGAATGCGCGAAGTGGTGGCAGATGAAATACAGTGTCGGGAAGTTACGGTTATGCACTTTGGTAAAATAAATGAAAAGGTAGACTATTTTCTAAATGGACAGAAAATACAAAAAAAAACTGAGGCACAAAGGGACTTGGGAGTCTTTGTGCATGATTCCTGAAAGGTTAATTTGCAGATTGAGTCTGTGGTAAGGAAGGCAAATGCGATGTTAACATTTATTTCAAGAGGACTAGAATAGAAAAGCAAAGATGTAATGTTGAGACTTTATAAAGCACTGGTGAGGCTGCACTTGGAGTATCTTGTGGCTTTGGGCTCCTTATTTTAGAAAGGATGTGTTGAAACTAGAAAGGGTTCAAAAGAGGTTCACAAAAGGATTGTCATATGACAATAGTCAATAGGTGCAGAAGTAGACCATTCGGCCCTTCGAGCCTGCACCGCCATTTTGAGATCATGGCTGATCATCTACTATCAATACCCGGTTCCTGCCTTGTCCCCATATCCCTTGATTCCCCTATCCATGAGATACCTATCTAGCTCCTTCTTGAAAGCATCCAGAGAATTGGCCTCCACTACCTTCCGAGGCAGTGCATGCCACACCCCCACAACTCTCTGGGAGAAGTAGTTTTTCCTTAACTCTGTCCTAAATGACCTACCCCTTATTCTCAAACCATGCCCTCTGGTACTGGACTCTCCCAGCATCTGGAACATATTTCCTGCCTCTATCTTGTCCAATCCCTTAATAATCCTATATGTTGCAATCAGATCCCCTCTCAATCGCCTTAATTCCAGAGTGTACAAGCCCAGTCTCTCTAACCTTTCTGCGTAAGACAGTTCAGACATCCCAGGAATTAACCTCATGAATCTACGCTGCACTTTCTCTACAGCCAGGATGTCTTTCTTTAACCCTGGAGACCAAAACTGTACACAACACTCCAGGTGTGGTCTCACCAGGGCTCTGTACAAATGCAAGAGGATTTCCTTGCTCTTGTACTCAATTCCCTTTGTAATAAAGGCCAACATTCCATTAGCCTTCTTCACTGCCTGCTGCACTTGCTCATTCACCTTCCGAGATCCCTTTGTATTTCTCCCTTACCCAACTCTACACTGTTCAGATAATAATCTGCCTTCCTGTTCTTACTCCCAAAGTGGATAACCTCACACTTATTCACATTAAATGTCATCTGCCAAGTATCTGCCCACTCTCCCAGCCTATCCAAGTCACCCTGAATTCTCCTAACATCCTCATCACATGTCACACTGCCACCCAGCTTAGTATCATCAGCAAATTTGCTGATTTTATTTTTTATGCCTTCATCCAAATCGTTAAGGTAAACAGTAAACAGCTGTGGTCCCAATACCAAGCCCTGTGGCACCCCACTAGTCACCACCCGCCATTCCGAGAAACACCCATTCACCACTACCCTTTGCTTTCTATCTGCCAACCAGTTTTCTATCCATGTTAATGCCTTCCCCCCGATGCCCTGAGCTTTGATTTTACCCACCAATCTTCTATGTGGGACCTTATCAAATGCCTTCTGAAAATCAAGGTACACTACATCAACTGGATCTCCCCCGTCTAACTTCCTGGTTACATCCTCGAAAAACTCCAACAGATTAGTCAAGCATGATTTAGCCTTGGTAAATCCATGCTGGCTCGGCCCAATCCTATCACTGCTATCTAAATATGCCATTATTTCATTCTTAATAATAGACTCTAGCATTTTTCCCACCACCGATGTCAGGCTGACAGGTCGATAGTTCTCTGTTTTCTCCCTCCCTCCTTTTTTAAAAAGTGGGATAACATTAGCCATTCTCCATTCCTCAGCAACTGATTCTGAATCTAAGGAACATTAGAAAATGATTACCAATGCATCCGCAATTTCCAGGGCCTCCTCCTTTAGTACCCTAGGGTGCAGACCATCTGGACCTGGGGATTTGTCAGCCTTCAGTCCCATCAGTCTTCTTATCACCGTTTCCTTCTGAATGTCAATCTGTTTCATTTCCTCTGTACTCTATGTCCTTGGCTCATCCATACATCTGGGAGATTGCTTGTGTCTTCCTTAATGAAAACAGATCTAAAGTACTCATTAAATTCTTCTGCCATTTCTCTGTTTCCCATAATAATTTCACCCAATTCATTCTTCAAGGGCCCAACATTGTTCTTAACTATCTTCTTTCTCTTCACATACCTAAAAAAAAGCTTTTGTTATCTTCCTTTATATTCCTGGCTAGCTTGCGTTTGTACCTTATTTTATTCCCCGTATTGTCTTTTTAGTTCAGTTCTGTTGTTCTTTAAAAACTTCCCAATCATCTGTCCTCCCACTCACCTTAGCTCTATCATATTTCCTTTTTTTTTAATGCTATGCAATCTCTGACTTTCTTTGTCAACCACTGTGGCCCCTTTCCTCCCTTTGAATCCTTCCTTCTCTGGGGGATGAACTGATTTTGCACCTTGTGCATTATTCCCAAGAATACCTGCCATTGCTGTTCCACTGTCTTTTCTGCTAGGCTATCCGTCCAGTCAACTTTGGCCAGCTCCTCCCTCATGGCTCCATAGTTTCCCCAGTTCATCTGCAACACTGACACCTCCGAGCTGCCCTTATCCTTCTCAAATTGCAGATAAAAGCTTATCATATTGTGATCACTACCTCCTAATAGCTCCTTTACTGCGAGATCGATTATCAAATCGCTTATGAAGAGCATTTGATGACTCTGGGTCTGTATTCACAGGAATTGAGAAAAACGAGGGATGACCTCATCAAAACCTATCAAATAGTGAAAGGCTTTGATAGAGTAGATGTGGAGAAGATGTAGAAAATCTAAGACCAGAGGACACAGCCTCAGAATAGTGGGACATCCTTTTGGAATGGAGATGAGGAGGAATTTCTTTAGCCAAAGAGTGGTGAATCTGTGGAATTCTTTGCAACAGGCAGCCGTGGAGGCCAATCCTTTATGTATATTTCAGGCAGAAGTTGATAGATTTGTGATTGGTCAGGGCATGAAGGGATAAGGGGAGAAGGCAGGAGATTGGGGCTGAGAGGAAAATTGCATCAGCCATGATGAAATGGCGGAGCAGACTTTATGGGCCAAATAGCCTAATTCTGCTCCTTATATCTTATGGTCTTATGAAACTGCTGACTTCAATACTTAGTCTGGAAGATTAGAATGTACTTAATCGGAAAAAGAGGTGCTGTTCCTGGTGCAGAGTTGGTACATTGTTGGAAGATAAGACTAAGGACAGAGGAAAGTAAGGTTAGATGAAGGACTCTTGCCTGAAACGCCTGCTTTTTCATCCATTGATGGTGCCTGACCCAATGACCATTTCCAGCATACCTCCCCCGCTTCTCCTTGACCCCAACAGAGTGGTTGAAATGTAACAGGGAATTAAAGTACAAGGAACTCACAATCACATTTAACTTCCTGATCAAAATTAAATCAGGTTGACCTCCCCCTCCCGCTTATCTTCACTGAGACCAGTTTGTTTTCCAAAAGTACACTTCATTCATATACATTGGATGGCAACACTGTTCCACTTTACTGAAGACCAAGAATTTTCCCCACACAGATTCCAGCCCCTCATTACGCCGAGGGAGAGAGGGCACCAACCCATTCCCCGCAGAATCTTTGGAGTGGCTGAACCCAGCTTCAGCGCATCCCTCAGCTCATGCTCCCGGGCCCAGTGTCTGTGGACAGACAGCTCCTTCTACTGGAGGACCAGCAAGGTCCGCCACGCCAGACAGCAACTGGTGTTTGTTTCAATGCCTGTGATGTACTTGGGTGGAGTGTAATGTCTGCTGGTTAACTCCACAAGTTACTTCTGCTGCTCAGGATGAATCTGAACCAAGCTACACTGCATTCCTTGCCAGTCATTCCTGGCAAACTCACAGTCCCCAAGCAGAGGGATAACCACCTCGAGGGAAGCCTGCACTGAGCCCCAGGCCTTGACTGTACAGAAAGGAGACGATGGGGAGGGCTCCTTTCGTCACCAGTCAGTGAGGCAATCTGCCAAGCTGCTCAGGGAGCAATCGCACAGAATCTGTCTCCTCCTCCTGCAAGGCCTTGAAGCATACAGGAAGGGCTGTTGCAGTCATAGTGGGTGGAAGTGGTGCAGGGGGCCGAGTTCCAGATTTCTGGGACATTGAGATCTCTTTTGGGGAAGGTATGACCTGTACAAAAAGTATGGGTTACGGCGGAACCTGAAGGGCACCAATATCCTTGTGAGTAGGTTTGCTAGAGTGGTTGGGAGGGTTTAAACTAATTTGGCAGGGGGTTGGGAACCGGAGTGATAGGGCTGAGGATGGGGCAGTTGGTATACAAGTTGATGCAGTGTGTAGTGGGACTGTGAGAATGGACAGGTGGATGACAGAGCAAAATTGCAGACAGTTGAATGAGGTGAAATGTAACATTGAGGCAAACTCTTAAAGGGTGATGAATACAGGACCAAGGTATTATAGTGAATGCACGCAGTATATGGAATAAGGTAGACAATTCTTGTAGCGCAGTTGAGAGATTGGCAGGTATGATTTTGTGGGCATCACTGAAATATGGATGAAAGAATTTCATAGTTGGGAGCTTTACACCCAAGGGTCCTCCTTGTATCAATAGGTCAGGCAGGTGGGCAGTGGGGGCGGGGTGGCTCTGTTGGTAAAAAAATCAAATCAAATCCTTGGAAAGAAGTCACATAGAATCAGATGTAGAATCCTTGAGGGCAGAGTTAAGAAACTACAAGGGCAAAAAGAAGGCAGTTATATACAGGCCCTGAGCAGTTGCCAGGATATGGGATATAAATTTCAGCAGGAACTGGAAAGGCATGTGAAAAGGGCAATGTTACAATAATCTGCAAATTTCAATATGCAGAGAGATTGGGATAATCAGGTTGGTGCTAGATCCTAAGAGAGGGAATTTGTAGAATGCCTATGAGATGGCTATACAGAGCAGCCTGTGGTTGAGCTCATTAAGAGAAAAAGAAATTCTGTATTGGGTTTGTGTAATGAACCAGATTTGATTAGGGAGCTGAAGGTAAAAGAACCCTTGGGAGGCAGTGATCATATTCTGTATGATAGTATTCATTGAAAGGGAGAAGGTAAAGTCAGATGTATTAGTATTACTGTGGAGTAGAGGGGATTGCAGAGCTGGCCAAATTTGATTGGAAGGAGTCACTAGCAGTGATGATGGCAGAACAGCAATGGCAGGAGTTTCTGGGGGCAATTCGAAAGATACATCTCAAAGCTGAAGTATTCTAAAGGAGTACAAACCAACCGTGGCTGGCAAGGAAAGTCAAAGACAGCATGAAAGCAAATGAGAAGGCGCATAATATCACAAAAATTAGTGGGAAGTTAGAGAATTGGGAAGCTTTTAAAAACCACCAGAAGGAAACAAAAAACCCATAAGGAGAGAAAAGAAGAAAATGAAGGCAAGCTAGCCTAAAATATCAGAGGATAGCAAGATTTTTTTCCAGATAGACAGTACTGTGTAAATGTCTTAAGCACATATATATAGGATGCCTAAGACCTTTGCATAGTACTGTAATTTAATGTATTGCTCTGCACTGCTGGCACAATAAAATCATGACATATGTGAGTGATGATAAACCTGATTATATGAGTCTCTATTGTGAACTGAGAGTGGGAAGGGGGCAGGGAGAGGGGAATTGTGGTTGGGAAAAGGGGAAGCACCAGAGACATTCTGTAATGATCAATAACCAATTGTTTAGAATCATATGATCTTGCCTGATGTCTTAGGGATGGGTATGCCTGCACCCCGGCATTCCTTCTTTACCATTTGTCCCATAACCCTCTCATAGTGCTCCACCCTCACTATTCCCAAAATCCTTTGTCCTGCCAGATCTACAAACTTGCTCTCCACTCTACAAGGACAAATGCATTATTGTGCTAAAGTCTTAGGCACCCTAGCTATATATCTGAGCACAAGACTTCTGCACGGAATGAAGAGTAAAAGAGGGGTGAGAGTGGATATTGGACTGCATAAAAAAACACTGAAGAGATAGCAATGGGGACAAAGAAATAGTGGACAAATAGGTATTTTGCCTCAGCCTTCACTGTGGAGGACACAAGCAGTATGTCAGAAATTAGAGTGTCAAGGGGCAGACATGACTGTAGTTGCTATTACTAATGAGGTGTTTGGGAAGCTGAAATATCTGAAGGTAGGCAAGTCACCTGGACCAGATGCTTGACACCCCAGAGTTCTGAAATGGGTAGCCAATGAGATTGTGAATGCATTAGCATTGTTCTTTCAAGAATCACTAGATTCTGGAATGGTACAGGATTGGAAAATTGCAAATGTCACTCCACTCTTTAAGGGAGGCAGAAGAAAGGAAATTATACGTCAATTAGCCTGATTACAGTGATTGGGAAGGTATTGGAATCCATTATTAAGGATGAGGTTTCAGGGCACTTGGTGGTGCATGACATAATAGACCCACGTCAGCATGATTTTTTTTAAAGGGAAATCTTGTCTGGCAAATCTGTTGGAATTCTTTGAGGAAATAACAGGCAGAATAGACAGGAGTCAGTGGATGTTGTGTACTTGGATTTTCTGGCTTTTGACTAGGTCCCACATGAGGTGGCTTGACAAGAGCACAGGAAACATACTAGCATGGATAGATTGACTAATTGGCCAATAAAGGTGGTCTACTCTGGTTGGCTGCCTGTAACAAGTGGTGCTCTGCAGGGGTCTGTATTATAACTTCTTTTCATGCTATATGTTAATGATTTGGATGACAGAATTGATAGCTTTGTGGCCTAGTTTGCAGATGATACAAAGATAGGTGAGGGGTAGGTAGTGTTGAGGAAGCAGGGAGTCTGCAGAAGTACTTGGACAGATTGGGAGAATGGGCAAAGAAGTGGCAGATGAAATAGAGTCGGGAAGTGCACGGTCATGCACCTTGGTAGAAGGCATAGACGATTTTCTAAACTGGAAGAAAATACAAAAATCAGAGCTGCAAAGGGACTTTATTTTTGAGAGCACTAAAATATGAGCAAGAATGTGATGCTGAGGCTTTATAAGGCATTGGTTAGACCGCACTTGGGAGTACTGTGAACGGTTTAGAGCCCCTTTTCTAAGAAAAGGTGTACTGGTGCTGGAGAGAGCCAAAAGGAGGTTTATGAAAAGGTTAATGTATGAGGAGTATTTGATGGCTCTGAGCCTGTATTCGTTAGCGTTTAGAAGAATGAAGAGGTATCTCATTGAACCCTATTGAATATTAGAAGGTCTAGACAGAGTGGATGTTTCCTACAGGGGGTGAATCAGAGGGCACAGCCTCATTAGAGGATCATTTATTTAGAACAGGCATAAGAAGGAATTTCTTTAGCCACAGGGTGGCGAATCTGTGGAATTCATTGCCACAGGCAGCTGTAGAGGCTAAGTCATTGAGTATATTTATATGTTGAGTATAGTTGTTATGTTCTTGGTTAAACAAGGCATCAAAGGTTACTGGAAGAAGGCAGGAGAATGGGGTTGAGAGGGATAATAAATCCGCCATGATGGAATGGCGTGCAGCTCAATGGGCTAAATTTTACTCCTATGACCTATGGTCTTACAGTGTTCCCTTTTGACTGAGATATCTGGAACCAGGGTTCACAGACTCAAAGAAGGCATCCATTCAGGGCAGAGATGAGAAAAACATTTTCACCTAGAGGGTAGTGAATCTACTCTCTAGGTGAAATTTGGAATTCTCTGACCAAGACAAAATTGGAGGCTCAGTCACAATATATTCAAGCTGGAGATGAATACATTTTTAAATATCAAAAGATATTAGGTTAGGCTGCTTCCAACCGGATGCAGATGCTATTAATCGGCAGAACATGGTCTCAAACAGAATATGATGACGACATCCATTTACAGGGAGATTTTAATTTGGGTGCCTACTCTGACTGCAAAGTCACCTCTCTTCTGCACTTGTACTTTCCACTGAATTTGCCAAAGGGTTTTATGCTCAACATAAACCTGGGAGAGTGAATAACCCTGTCTGACCAGAATTGATGGGGAAGCTTTATTTCCCACCCATTAAATTGAATTGTACTTGGATATCTGCATAGAACAGGTAAACACAATTCTGATTCCCTCCTCAAAACCCAGAGTATGTCCACCATATATGTATGTGGTATTCAGTCAAAGACCCTCTTCTGGTTCAAGATGATCAGGCACCAACTCATCAGTGCTGAAGAATAAGACCCGAGTTAGTTCCATTTGCCTAGATCCCTCTGAACCTTTCTTATTCGTGAACTTGAGCATCCACTCCCATCCCACACGAAGTGATGATACCCATTAGCAGTGCAAGACCAGTGGATTTCCTGCAGGGTACAGTACAGGCACATCCAACGGTGTGATGGGTCACCAATTGCTGATCACCACTTACCCCCTTCAGCTTGTAGATTTGATCAGCAAATGTGATAGTGCCCTACCCTATGGCTGCTGATCACAGCTGACCTCAGAGGACTCAGAAGTGAGTTTTGCCGACTTTTCCCTCTTGGGTTCTTCTCCACATTTAACCCATCAACTGCAGAAAGGGAGGACTCTGCATTCTTTCCTGGAGTTGGCCTGTCCTACTCTGGCTTTTACTCGTTGAAAGCTCCAGCCATCTTCAAAGTTGTCATCCTAAAGGAAAAATCAACCAGCTCGTCATAGTCCAACCTTACAGGCTGAGGAACAGGGAGGCAAAGTCTGACTGAGATGATTGGCAGGAAAATGGAAATTAGAAATAGGAACAGGAGCAGCAGGCACAGATCACAGCTGCTCAATCATCACTGACTTATATGGTGTGAAATTTGTTTTGTAGCAAAGATACAAAAAGTCTGTAAGTTACGAAAAAAAACGTAGTTAGTGTTCATGAATGGTTCAGAAATCTGATGGCAGGGGTGAAGAAGCTGTTCCTGAATTTTTCAGTACAGGTCTTCAGGCTCCTGTACCTCCTTCCTGATGGTAGCAATGGTGGCATCTCCTGGATGGTAAGAGTTCTTAGTGATGGATGCTTTCTTCTTGAAGTACCATCTGTTGAAAATGTCCTCTATGGTGAGGAGGGTTGTACTTCTGATGGAGCTGGTTGTAATGCAAACCATCAAATTCCTCACCGCTGAACATGCATAAAAATTTGTTGGCGTCTTCAGTGACAAACAGAACCTCCTTACTCCTAAGTAGAGTTGCAAGTATGTCTTCTTTGTGGTTGCATCAACATGTTGGGCCCAGGATATATCTTTCAAGATCTTCATGCTGCTCACTCTTTCTACCACTGACCCCTCAATGGGAACTAAAGTGTGTTCTGACTTCTCCTTCCTGAAGTTCACAATCAATTCCTGACTTTTGAGAGTGACGTTGTTCTTGATTTTCTCTGGCCATTTCCCATTCATTGATCTAGACTGCACTTACAGATATCTGTGCAGAGCAATTCCAGATTTCCTCCGATGCCCATTTTGGGGAATGTGTCCATCGTACATTTTATGATATTCTCCAATCTGTCCTTGGGAATCCACATCCACAGTGGTAAGATGAAAAATTACAATGATTCAGAAACCTGAGAAGATCCTTCTCGTCCATCTTGTATGGAGGTCCTCCTATCCTGAGACTATATACTCTGATTTTAGATTCTTTGCTGAGGGAAACAACCTCACAACATCCATCCACTGAACAATCCCTCCCCCACCCCCAGAACATTTGCTTTAGGAACATCAACTGACATTTTTAACTCCACTGCTATACTTAAAACAGGAATTCATCAAGTGAAGCTAAAGAAGATCAGTGCTGTGTTCAGCACTCTGTACCCTCCTTGCAACTTACTTCAATCGATCATGAACAATCTAGAAGCGACTTGTTCATCCCTATGGTTTTTTAAGTATGCTAGTCTTTGATATTCCCTTAAAGTGATCTCATGGACAAATCTTTCTGTGGAAAGATTGTTTTAGGGAATCTAGATGGTCACACTGACTTTGTGGTTACCACTTGAACAAAATCAACATTATAAAAATACTATTTCTTTTTCATAAGTCCATGTTCACTCTAACTGCAACATCATTTTCTAGGCACGTTGCTACTATTTCTTTATGATGGACCCCAGGACCAATGTTAGGTTCAAAAAAAGCAGCAGGTACCTCAAATTAAGAATAAAAACAGAAATATCTGGAAATCCTCAGGATGGGCAGCATCGCGTAGTGAGAAAGAGTTAATAATTCAGGCTGATGACCTTTCAGCAGAAGCAAATATCCATGATAAGCTAGAGGTTGTGTGAAGACAAATACAAATTATTTAACATTTCCTTATTCGCCCACTTCTACTACTAGAGGACCAGCGCTTACTTTTGCCAGTCCCTTCCTTTACTAACTGTTACATTTCTTGGTGGCTTACTCTCATCCTCAGTTACCAAAGTTTTAGAGAATACTGGAGACAGCAGATGCTGAAATCTGCAGCCCTGATGCAGGGTTTTGACCTGAAATGTCGACAATTCCTTTCCTCCCACAGAAACTGCTCAACCCACTGAGTTCCTCCAGCAGACTGTTTGTTCTCTTAGTTAGTCACTGTTGTTTTCTAAAGTTCTCACAACCCCTATTCTTATCATTACTAACTTTTAATTTAGCCTAGCTTTTCCCTTTTACATATTTTGATGAGAATAATGTAGTATTTCATTCATTACGAGCACTGCTTATCTCCCACTTTGATTTTTAATATCTAATTTCCACCCACTATCACCTAACCCCATTCACACCCATGTCACTGTCTTCAGGATATGGCCTTCACTCTCAGACTGAATGTAAAACTTTAATCATATTCTGATCAGACTCCCTCAAAAGGATCTCATACTAATTATTTCTGCCCTGCTATATTTAACCAGTTATAAAACACCTGGCCCTACAGTAACTGTTTGAGCAATCTGTCTCATTGTTAAATCACTGTTGGTCTTGTACTATAAAAATATTATAGAGTGAGGAAATGGTCTCTTCAGCCCTACTAGTCCATGCTGACCAAACCCATATCCCTCTAAACCTTTTCTTTCCATGCACCTGCTTGATGTTGTTGATGTAACTGCCTTAATTACTTCTGCAGCTCATTCCATGGACTGAACACCCCTGGGTGAAAAAAGTTGCCTCTCTGGTTCTTATTATATCTTTCCCCTCTCACCTTAAACCTATCACCTCTAGTGCTTGATTAGCCAACCCTAAGAAAAAGATTGTGTGCATTCACACTATGACCCTCATAATTTTATTCACCTCTAAAAGGTGAGACTCTTGGCAGTGTGGAAGATTAGAGAGATCTTGGGGTCCAAATCCATAGGACACTCAAAGCTGCTGTGCAGGTTGGCTCTGTGGTTAAGAAAGCATACAGTGCACTGGGCTTCATCAATCGTGGGATTGAGTTTAGGAGCCGAGAGGTAATGTTGCAGCTCTATAGGACCCTGGTCAAACCCCACTTGGAGTACTGTGCTCAGTTCTGTTGGCCTCACTATAGGAAGGATGCAGAAACCATAGAAAGGGTGTAGAGGAGATTTAAGAGGATGTTGCCTGGATTGGGGAGCATGCCTTATGAGAATGGGTTGAGTGAACTCAGCCTTTTTTCTTTGGAGCAACAGAGGATGAGACGTGACCTGATAGAGGTGTACAAGATGATGAGAGGCATTGATCGTGTACATAGTCAAAGGCTTTTCCCCAGAGCTGAAATGGCTAACACAGGAGGACACAGTTTTAAGGTGCTTGGCAGTAGGTACAGAGGAGATGTCAGGGGTAAGTTTTTCACGCAGAGAGTGGTGAGTGTGTGGAATGGGCTATTGGTGACAGTGGTGGATGCGGATATGATGGGGTCTTTTAAGACACTCCTGGACAGGTACATGGAGGTCAGAAAAATAAGAGGGCTATGGGTAACCCTAGGTAATTTCTAAGGTAAGGACATGTTCGGCACAGTTTTGTGGGCCGAAGGACCTACGTTGTGCTGTAGGTTTTCTACGGTTCTAAAAGAAGACCCCTTATTCTCTTAAGATCCAACAGCTCAACCTCCTCCATAACCTGGTCCTTCGAGTTCCAGCAACATCCTTGCAAATCTCCTCTACCTTTTCTAGTGCAGATTGACCAAAACTGGACATACTTTTGCAGACTCAGCCCCATCAACGTCTGGAAATGATGACAGGAAGTACAAGTTTGCTTTGTCACATCAGAAATACACATCTAAGGCCAAGACATGGGGAGTCAGGCATAGGAAGCAAAATCTGGACCCTGGGTCTTATTGGCCGCATCCAACAGGGACCAATGCACAATCATCAGCAAATTCTATTACTGTTGTAAACAATTTAATAACTATATATAATATAATATAATATATATATATTGAATAAAACACCCAAAATAACACTGAACATACATGGGCGAGCTCTCACCACTATACTGTCCTGCCATGGTCAGCCAATGGAGGAGGAAGGGACAGAGAAACAGGAAAAAAAGGTATTTGAAAACCAAGAGTCACTGATATATTTAAAATAAAAAATAAAATATAGAATCTAGGCAGTCCATCCTCTCAGACTGAAGCCATTTACATTAGAAGATTGAGCCAAGAACGATTCAGGGTGCGAGGTCTCAGCTCTGGGTCTCTGCAAAGTTAGGGGGAAGGGGGTGGTTTCAGTAGAATCCCCCCTATCCCCACCCTGGATACCCCACCCTTTCCAGTCAGGATGTCTTCTTGTTGTTTTGTTCACTGCCCTGTGGTTTCAAGATATCGGGGCTGCAAGCGCACAGGTCCAGGGTTATTTTTGCTCCAAGTCCTTTAACCGGCAGTTCTTTGTGGTTGCAGTAAACAGTGGGCATCCGGGGCTGAAGACACACCCATGGAGTCACCCTGTCCGATACCAGAATCATGTCGGATTCACCGTCTTTCAACAGGAGGACCTGCAGGGAATAAGCCAGGAAAAAAAAAGGAATCAGATGATTCTGCTGTGACCTCATAACCCCGCATGGGTGCCCCTTCCCACTGATCAACCCCTGCTCTTCATCTTACCCTAACATCACTGCCTGCCTCTTATAACAGCACACCCACTCAACCTCCAAACTCACACACACAGCTTCTGTAATCTGACGCCTCTCACTCTGCACCCAGCAAACTGCACACCCACAAACTGCCTCCTAAAGTCATCTGCCAAAATTTACCTGCTTCCTCATTCCTCTCCCAAATTTACTTGGTGCTTTCCCCTTCTTCACAAGTTATTCATGGCCTGCTCACCTGCTTGTGCTGTGTCCATGGAGAATTGGAGGCCTCTGCTCAGCCTCGCTCCGACTGCTCTGTACTGCTACCTTTTGTAGCCCTGTGCTGGAGAGAAAAAAGCCCTGCAATTTAAATCATTCCTTCCTTTGTAACACATGACGCAGGCAGGTGGGAGGCAATTAGTTCGGCATTGTCAAATGTACTGAGTTACAGTGAAAATGGTTTTCAAAGTCATCCGTACAGATCATTTCATAACACAGTACATTGAGATAGTACAAGGGGAAAGCAATAATGGAATGCAGAATATGGTGTCAATTTTTAAAAACGCAATTGTTAAAAGGATTGGAAAAAGCTGTACACTCAGCCAGTTCCAGCCTCCCCAGCATCCAGGGCATCTTTAAGCAGCAATGCCTCAAAAAGGCAGCATCCATCATTAAGGAACCCCCTCGCCCGGGACATACCCTTTTCTCATTGCTATCATCAGAGACGTGGTACAAGAGGCTAAGACACACACTTGAAAGTGATGCACTCATTTTCAAGGACTCTTCATCTCATGTCCTCCATATTTATTGCATTTTTATTTATGAATATCATTTCTTTTGTATTTGCACAGTTTGCTGTCTTTACCCATTGGTTGCCTGCTCTGTTTGGTGCAGTCTTTCATTGATTCTATTGTGGTTATTAGATTTGGATTAATTGTGTATGCCCACAAGAAAACGAATCTCAGAATTGTATATGGTGACATTATGAATTGTGCAAGAAAAAAGTTTGTGAACCCTTTGCAATTACCTGGTTTTCTGCATTAATTACTCATAAAATGTGGTCTGATCCTCATCAGTATTCACCAAGGACGTGGCTGATGGTCAGACTTGGGAGTAGTATGCAAATATTCTAGGCTGTATTAATATTAAGGTAGTGTTTGCGTTGGATGTCTTGAAAAACAGTAATGTGGCTAAGTTCCCAGATGAGCTCTACCCCAGTATACTGAGGAAACCAAGGGAGGAGATGGCTGGGATCTTTGTATCCTTTCTATCCACAGGTGAAATGCAGAAGTCTGTGCTGGTCCAGAAGATTAAGTCACATGGTGAGCTGGCAAACTGGATCCAAAACTAGCTTGATTATAGATGACAGAGGGTAGAGGTAGAGGGCTGGTTTTCTGATTAGAGGCCTTTGACCAGTGGTACCCTGCAATGATCAATATTTTACAGGGAGAAGTTGAGAATAAATTAGCCATGATCGAATGATGGAGCACTCGTTGGGCTGAATGTGGAGACAAAAGCCAGGGAGTATAATGAAAGGAAAATAATCCAGCAGCATGGCTCGAGCTACAGTGTTGTGGCCAATTCGTAGTATCTCAGTTTTATGGATACACAGGCCTGGTACAAGGCACAACACAGATTTACCACAAAGGCTACAAGTAGTTTTGAGGAGATTTGATGGAGGTCTTTATTTGAGAAGTTGAAACAACGAGGGATAATTTCAAAAGGCTGAATGAAACAAATTTCATAAGGCAAGAGGAGATATGAGAGGCTGAAAGTGCTCGAAATCTGAAGCAACACACAGACACTGGAGGGATGTAGTAGATCAGACAGAATCAATGAAGGAAAATGGATAAATTATGTTTCAGGTTGACTGTCTATTTCCCTCCATAGATGCTGCCTGACCCTTCTATCCCTCCTTTTGAGATCCTCCTGTGCCTTTGTGTTTAATATGCCAAAGAGTGACTTGAGAGCAATAGAGGTGCAGGGGAATATCTAATGAATAATTACAATCAGGTGAGAACCACTGAGAACCGAGGGAAAACTTTGGATAAACACATTGGAAAGAACTACTTACAGCTCTTTGTTAGAGCAAGCCAAAAGATGTTCCCAGAAGCAGGTACATCTCCTGGGTAGGGGCTCTTGACAAAACACCCTCCCCCGACATCCGAAACATGGAGGAATCAATCCCAAGACTCAGAGCATCGCACAAACTAGGAAGCATACTGATGGGGTGGCACAGATAACTTGTTCACACAGGACAGGAAGATGGTCAGTGTTGTGACACTTGTCTTTCACCTCCGTATCCAAGCCATGATGGATCTGCCCTGGGGTGAAGTGGTGGGAAAGGTGGGGAAGTATCACAGAGCTTTATCCTCCAGCTGTCTCCCATTGTGGAATAAAGATTACCAGGTTGAAATTACTTACCTTGTGTTTGGGGCATTTCATGGAGAAATTCTCTTCATTCAGAAAGCAATCTGAAAGAGAAAAATATTGTGATGAGATGGTGTAAGCTAATTCTGAATTCCAGGGAAGAGTTCATTCTTTTAAGCTTTACTTAATGATACAGAATGAAATAGGCCCTTCGGCCCAATAAGCTGCCCTGCTGAGCAACCCACCTACTTAACCCTAGCCTAATCACAGGACAACTTACAAGGTCCAATTAACTTATTAACCAGTATGTCTTTGGAATGTGGGAGGAAACTGGAGCACCAAGAAGAAACCCTTGGGCTCATGGGAAGGACACAGAAATGGCACAGGAACTGAACAATGAATTCTGATGCCCTGAGCCCGAAGTATGTTGTACTAACCACTAAACTGCTGTGGTTTCCTAAATTTAAACAAACTAAAGTTAGAAGCTGGGAGGGTACAGCCCAGGAGGATAGAAACTGAAGGAGTGTCACACTAAATATTTAGAATTGGGAGTGTTTTTGGCCAAATGTTCTACAGCAGGCTTTTATGTTCCATATAAGACAACATACCTTTCAATCGTGTGTTCATCTATTTTTCTTTTTATTTGGACACTCCTACAGGAGCAACTTCCAGATCCCTCAGCAATTTGGTGAAGAATCTTGTTCTAAGTTCTCTCCCAATGTATGATATTTCCAAAAACAAAACTCCCTTTCTGTACCTATGCTACCGTTTGCCATAATCTTAAAGACCTCTGTTAGTTCATTCCTTATTGTGCCCTTACTCCAGAAAGGTCTCATTCTGCTTGCTTATGTGAATCTTTTATTTAAAGCATCTTCACTTTTGTCTCCACATAGGTTTAAATACAAAAACCAGAACTATTCAGAGGACAGTAAATGATCATTAAAGAATTTTTATGTTTAACAGTACTTCTCTACTCTTCAGTCCTCTCTCCAGGAACTAGACTTTCATTCACATTTCTTAAAAAACAATGCCCCATTTTGCCAGCTATAGTGATCTGCATCTCATTCAATTTTATTTCCCTTTTCTGTTCATTCCTGAATTTGGTTTGCATCTTTGTTGGTTATTAGTATTTTAAAAAACCTATTTTAATTATTTTTCCTGTCATCAGTTTTAATCTAACAGGTTTTAAGTGTTTGTTGGTTCTATTTCCCATTTTAACTATGGCAATCACATCAGTTGTTCATCATTCCTCAGACATGACTGCTTTAACATTTATAGGATATGGGCAGCAACTATGTCCTACCTTCTTTCAATATGCACAAACATAGTAGACCTGAACAAGTCTGGTTAACTTCTATCAATTATTTCTCTACTTCCTAATTTAAATACTTAAATATCCTTTGGGTGTTGTTCCAACACCACATCCATTGTGTTGTCTACCCTGGATAAAACTACTTACTCTTTCATATGTGGTACCAACAACACATTTGTCTATCCTGCCTATTACCAGTAACTTATTAATATTACTACCAATTCAAGGTCATTCTTGTAAGCTGTCGTTATTTTTTATTTGACCTGTAGCATTTATAGAGAACTTTGTATCCTCCAATAATTTAATTCTATACTTTGTCTACCTAGTTTGATTTTTCTTCCTACTTTAATCCTTTATTCATTAACGCTGTTATAGGTAGGAGAATCTTATTACTCTTTTCCCGGATTCTCTTCATCATTGTTTTAAATGTTTCCAAATATTATTCTATCCATTTTTAGCATCATTATCCAGGTACTTGCATACACCTACAATAGTTTTTTTATGCTATAATTCTTTTACAATTTCCTTTTTTCTTTAAACTATGTTTTCCTAATTTTATATTCTAATTTTATAATAGCACTGCCTTCAGATTCATAACATTATCACCTGAAACTCTTCTCACCAGTTTAACAAAGAGACACTCAATTTACCTTTGCCACTAGATTTCTGACCCCACTGGCCCAGCTGTAGTACAGGAGGATGAGGAACATGCAAGTTATGGATATCAGATTAAGTACAATAGCTCTAAGCTAATTTGATAAAAATGGGCTGAATGGTACTTTATTATGGCAATCTGTGCATTGGCAATGTAACAGGAGCTGATAGTCATGAATAGATGTACCATATGACAAGACCTGTACTGAGCTGTATAGGAGCAGTGTGGGACTCACTTAATTTAGATCGGTTCCATAGTCTCACAGCCTTTTAGTAGCATCTCGGGCTGTTCTAGCTGCACTGTGAGCATACCTTTCCTAGCAGGCAGACCAACTTCTCAACCTGTGATCAAGACCATCACCCACCCGGTCCTCACCATAATTACCTGCTTCCAGAGCACAGATGTAGTGATAGTTGAGTGGGCATCCCTTGCAGTAGCAGCCCAGGGTAGCGCCAGGCTCCTGGCAGTGTGAGCATTTCTGGGGGAAGATAAGAGGACACAGAAGTGAGGGAGAGCTCAAGTATCAGAGCAGTGGATTAAAAGTGTGATTGCAGCACGCTAGCAAGCAGTGGCCCTTTAGAAACCTTTCTTCCACCAGCACTTGCACCACTGGCACTTTATATGTTTATATCACGACACTTGGTAAATTTCAGTGGCACCACTGAAAGTACCACAAGGGTACTTTCAATATACAAAGAGAAGAAGTGGTACCCTCTTAGGTACAAGTTTAATGCTTCATTCCCAGCAGTGGGTAAGCTGGAGGGAAACAAGACAGCACAAAGGTCAAAGAGGCTAGATTAGGGAAAAGGGAATGAGGAGGAAAGAGGCAGGCAGATTGGGAGACCAGGTGGACCAACTGACAGGAGACGCAAGTGAGCAGAATCTTACAAAAAAACAAACTAATGCAGAGAGAAAGGAACGGTATGTAGAGTGTGAAAACTGGGACAATTTTTCTTTATTCATGCAAAAGAATTGGATTTTGCAGGCTGAGCCAAAATTTAATTGCTGGAAAAGGTGGTGTGAGCTGCCTTGAACAGCTGTAGTCCTTGAGGTGTGGATGTACCTGCAATGCTGTTCAGGAGAACTGCAAGAATTTGACAGTGAACAAATGGCAATACATTTCCAAGTCAGGAGGGGAACTTCCAGATGAATGCTAGTTTTACAGGACAATGCAACAGTACTAACATAAACTTAAGAGATCAAAAGAATCTAAGTACTAATTTCCCCTATGATTTGCAGAGGTTTCTGATCGCCATCACGTTTAATAACCACTACTGATAGATGAATTCACTCTTATTCCTCACCACTACAAGGAACGATGTCAAAAGAAAGCAACTTCCATCATCAAGGACTCCTGCTGTCCAGGCCGTGCTTTTTTCTCACTGCTGCCATTGGGAAGGTGGCCTTAGGTCCTACAGCAGCCGATTCAGGAACAGTCCTTACCCTTCAACCATCAGGCTCCTGGACCAGTGTGGATAACTTCACTCACT
The DNA here is from genome assembly GCF_030144855.1 of Hypanus sabinus. Lineage (NCBI taxonomy): Eukaryota > Metazoa > Chordata > Chondrichthyes > Myliobatiformes > Dasyatidae > Hypanus > Hypanus sabinus. The sequence continues at coordinate 17,318,852 of NC_082734.1, forward strand.
TAAATGCACACACACACACCCTGCATAGCGCTGATGTTGCAACACGGTTATTCAATTCTTTATTGAATTTTTTAAAAATGATAAAATTTCATACTAAACACTTAAAAATTCTCAAGAGGAAGCACCATAACATTCAATCAGCCAATGAAAGCACTTTACATACACTTTAAGGCACTCACAACCAATCATGTATTAGTTCACGCTCTGCCTCCCTGGCATACATAAACATTTTTGCTCCCTTGCCAATTTATTCCATTTTTTTCACCCATAATGTCTGGAAAATGGCCAGCAACTTCCAGTGAAGGCAGTACATCTAAGATGTCTAGGAAAAGCATTAGCATGGATGTGAAACTGCAAGCAATGCAGCGTTTGGAAGCTGGTGAGTGTCTGGTTAATGCTGGCACCTCTTTGAAATTTGCAGTGATCATTGATAATAACCCTGACTGGGACTGAAGCATTAAGGCAAAGAGAGGTGTTCTCAACATGACTTCCTGCTACTGAGAATCGCTTCATGAGAGGAAACTTAAAAGGCAGTCAAATCTTGACAGCTACTTGAAGAAGAAACCAAAGTTGGAGGAGTACCCACAGAGTACCCTCCTCTAAGATGTAACCACCACCCAATTCCCTCCACCGCTGCTGCGATGTGTTGCTGCTCCACCTATGTCCAGATTAGGTCTATTTGCGTGCTTGCTACTCCAAGAATTACTGGGTATAAATAAAATATCATACATTTCAGGTTTGGTTTTTTTTAAAAAAAAACAGGCATGTTTGTTCATTTACGTAATTTTATAATGACCCTGCACAACACTGATTTACTTAGCACTCCACCTGAGGAACGCACCCTCAGCGTTAAGTTGGGTCTGAGCATAGATAATTATTGTAATTGCTTTATTTTTTTCCCATATTTATCATGTATTGCATTGCAGCTGCTAAGTTAATAAATTGCATGACACATGCCGGTGATATTAAACCTGATTCGGATTCCGAACTGATTCCACAACATATGGAATCAATTTCAAGGACTCTACAACTCATTTTCTCAGTATTTATTTATTTATGCTTGTTATTATTTGTCTTTTTTTAATATACTTGCACACTGTCTTCTTTTGCATGTTGGTTGTTGGTGTGTGTGTGTGTGTGTAGTTTTTCATTGATTCTATTGTATTTCTTTGTTCTATTGTAAATGTAAGCAAGAAAATTAATCTCAGGGTAGCATATGGTGACATATATGTACTTTGACATCAAATTTACTTTGAACTCCAATGGAGGATTGTTATTTATACAGGGGATCACGCTTAATGCTCTGCAATGGTCAGTCAATTCCATCTGTGCAGGCCCAGTGACAAGTGAACAGATGCTGAACAAACCAACACAGGAGTGGAGGAGTCCTGGCACTCTTTCCAGTTTGTTAAATGGTAGAGTGCTCCTAACGAGTGTGAGGGTTCCTTGCACATGATGTTGCTGTCTGCCAGCTATGATAACGCTTCAATTATATCATTCAAGTGATGTACGCTTTTCCCTTGCCATGACAGATATTAATGACCACCATCTAATCCACTTATCACCATCAGCCCGGTGCTAAAACAGGCAGCTACAGAAAAATCTCAAAGACCCAGAACAGGTATGTCTTTTCAGAAAGCATCTCACAAGTAACCTCACCAACAGGACCGCAGTGCCCACAGCATCTGTACTGCCCCATAAGTCACCATGTCTGTCCAGCATGGAGGGGCCGCTACACGGGATCTGAAAAGGCTGCACAGGTTGCAAATTCAATGAGCTCCATTGTAGGCATCACCTTTTGAAGTGTTCAGTATCGATCATTCATCATTAAGGATCCCCATCACTCAGGACATGATTTCTTCATATTACTACCATCAGAGATGGGGTACAAGAGCCTGGAAGACACACACTCAACATCTTATAAACAGCTTCTAGAGCTTCTTCATGGTCGACTCTACAGTGTTGTGAAAGCAGCAGTTGAAGAGATTGTGAAGGCATTAGTGATGATATTTTAAGAATCATTTGATTCTGGAATGGCCCTGGAGGACTGCAAAATTGAAAATGTCACTCCACTCTTTAAAAAGGGAGGGAGGAAGGAAGAAGAAATGAAATTATAGGCCAGCTAGTCTGATTTCAGTGGTTGGGAAGATATCAGTCTATTACTAAGGACGTTTTGGGGTACTTGGAAGCGCAGGATAAAGAAGGCCAAAGTCAGCATAGTTTCCTAAAGGAGAATTCTTGCCTGACAAAATGGTTAGCTGCTCAACAAGATAAGGTCCCATAATACATACAGGAAAGATTCTAACATCTATAGAGCATTGGCTGACTGGCTGGAGACAAAGATTGGGAATAAAGGAGGCCTATTCTGGCTGGCTGCCAGTGACTGGTGGTGTTCTGTAAGGGTCTGTATTGGGACCACTTCTTTATATGTGAACAATTTGGATGACATAATTGGTTTCTTCCTCTTCTAATGTCTCTACTTTCTTTTTCTGGGTCTTTTTCTTTTTCTTTTTGTTAGGGGCTTTGATCTACAGCAGCTCTCAAACTGCGGTTTGGCATGGCAGCATGTTGGCGTTCTTGGAGCTCCCTGATCGGCCACATTTCCAACATTTTCAGGTGCGGCTTTGTGCAGCCTTGCGGACATGAATTCTCAGCAGTGTCGTGAATCGAAGTGCAGTGAGAGCCAGAACATCGAGGATAGTGAGAGCAGCTGTTGGGGGCCTCTGTACTGCACTCAGTGATCGATCGCTTTCTCTCTCTCAATGGTGAATGAGAATTTGTTGTTGATTCTAGAGTCAGGAAACGCGAAATAACAAAAAACACTTCAGACTGACTGGAACATCAAAACAGTAACTGTTTGTCTCCTCTCTCACTGTGGAAGGTGCGATATCTGTCTCTCCTTTGTCAGTGAGAGAGAGAGCCTAAGAGATGTTGAAATGTTGGAATGAACAGATTTTTTGATTCACTGTAGTCCATGGTCTCCCTTTGGGGGCTTTGCTGTTGCTTGTACGCTGGGTGGTGGGAATGCTGTTGCTTAAACTGGAATAAGTGTGGGAAGGGGGAAGGGTTAATGCTGCTTGTATGTGGGAGAGGGTAGGGGCTTTGGGGTTCTTGCATTTTTTTCTGTCTATCATTCTTTGGGGCATTTCTTTTGCTTTGAGGATGTCTGTGGAGAGTGAGAGTTTCAGGTTGTACATTGTATACATTCCCTGATATTAAATGGAACCATTGAAAATTTGCAAATGATACAAAGATGGGTGGAACAGCAGCTAGTGTTGAGAAAGTAGGGAGTCTGCAGAATGACTTGAACAAATTGGGAGAATGGGTAAAGAAGTGGCCGATGGAATATCGTGTATTGGGAGTCCTTGTGCAGGATTCCCTACAAGTTCAGTCAGAGACAAGGAAGGCAATTGCAGTATTCGCATTCATTTCAAGAGTAGAGTATAAGAGCAAGAATATGATGGTAAGAATTTATAGGACATTGGTCAGACTGCACTTGGAGTACTGTGAGCAGTTTTGGGCCCCTTATCTAAGAAAAGATGTGCTGGCATTGGAGAGGATCCAGGGGAGGTTCACAAGAATGATTCCTGGAATGAAAAGGTTAACGTATAAGGAGTGTTGATGGCTCTGGACCTGTACTTGTTAGGGTTGAGAAGAAGGGGCGGGGGGGGGGGGGGGCCTGGAATCTTACTGAAACCTATTCAATATTAAAAGGCCTAGATAGAATGAATGTGCAGTGGATATCTCCTATAGTGGATGAGTCTAGGACCTGAGGGCTCAGTCTCAAAATAGAAAGACATCTATTTAGATCAGAGATGAGGAGGAATTTCTTTAGCCAGAGGCTGCTGAATCTGTGGCACGGCTGTGAAGGCCAAGTCATTGAGCATATTTAAAGTGGAGATTGATATGTTCTTGATTGATTACAAGGAGAACTGGGTTGAGAGGGATTAAGAAATCAGCCATGATGGAGCGGCCTAATTCTGCTCCTATGTCTTACATTTCTTTTCCCCCTCCACCACTAGATTTCTGAACAATGAACCGACCTATGAACACTAATCACGTCACTGTTTCTGCTCTCTTTTTGCACTACTTATTTAATTGTATGTGTATATTATTGTAATTTACAGTTTTTAATGTATTACACTGTACTGCTGCTGCAAACAACACATTTCACAACATTTGCCAGTGCATTAAACCTGATTCTAGTTCTGATGACCAACACCTACGAAGAGATTTTTGGCTGCTGAAATGCAGGGTAATTATCCAGAGGTGTGAGGTGTGCTTGGATTGGAAATTCCAGCACTTTCTCAAGAAGAAAACAGCCCCACAAGCTCCTTCAGGCCAAGGACGACAGAAAACCTGTGACCTAAGGAACAGGTGGTGGGTAGAAATACCACAGAAGGGTCAGCAACTCACAAATTACCCAGAACAGGCACAGATTCTTCCATGCCATCAACACCAAAATCTACGACCATAGCATGGAGAAGCACGTGTCTGCTCTTCCATTTATTAACATCATGGATAATCATTAACCCTATGATCTTTAATTTTAAAGATTTATTGACCTGTTGTGAATATATTCAGCCTCCATGTCCATCTTGGTCAGAGAATCCTAAAGATTTATTACACTCTCCTTTTCTAAATGCCAACCCCATTTTCCCCCAGCCTGTGTCGCCTGGTTCTAGACACCTCAGCAAGGGGAAACATCAACTCCAATTCCACGCTGCCAAGCCCCTCAAGAATTCAAGAACAAAATGCTAGCAACACTCATGTGAGCATCTATGGAGAAACAAAGAGTTAACGCTTCATGTTGCAGACCCTCCATGTGGGTGTTGTTGAAGGATTTTTAAACTGAAACTTTAAACTACAGAAGCTGCCTGACCTGCAATTTTTGTTTTCATTTCAGATTCAGCACCTGCAGGGTTTTAAGGTATTCTCTTAAGAATTTTCCAGATTTCAACAAGGTTACACTTTGATCTTCTAAATATTACAGTACAGGATCAACGTGATTAATTTCTCATTTCACAAATCTGCCACTTACAGGAATTAATTTGGTAAACTTCCGTGGAATCCCCCCATTATAAATGTATCCTTCATTTAGTTAAGTCAGACCTTAACATAATGTTATAGTTGTAATCTCACTATTGCTCTATATAATTGGAACAAAACATGCTTACTTTTAATTCAAATTGTCTTGCAATAAAGGTCAATGATAAATGGAAATCAGGAAATGGAAATGAGAAATGAAATAGGGAATGCTGGAAATATTTGTGCCAGGAAGCATCTACAGAGAGAAAAGCAGAGTTATATATTTCATGTTAATTACCCTTCATCATCAACCTGAAACATTAACTGTTTCTCTCCAAATGATGCTGCCTGACCTGTGATTTCCAGTAATTTCTCGCTTTATTGTCCCTCCTAACTACTTGCTAATTAACTGTGTGATTTTTGAACAAGGACACAAGGGTCCCTCTGAGACGAACCCATCCATTTTCACACCATTTAAAAACACAAGATTTACTGGTTATCTAGTTATCTTCTCAAGAAGCTACACGACTTTGTCAAACATGATTTCCAATTCACAAGTTCCTGTCAATTCCCCACTTGTTCTCATTATTTGAGGGTATTGTTATCACTACCACTTTACATGGCAGATTCTAACGTGTTCCCGACCATGATGATGCCACACACTAACTGGTCTAAAAATTGTTAACTTTCTCTTTAAAGGTTATCTTTGCTATCTTCCAATTTGCAGGAACTACACAAGAATTGACGGAATTTAAGAAGATGACAATTAGTGCATCCACTTGTCTGAAGGTCACCAGATCCCAGGGATTTATCATCTTTCATTCCCATCAATTTCTCCAAACGAACACCGATTTCTTTGCATGCTTCATTTACTTTAGAGCTGTTGATCTTCATTATCTCCAGGTCGGTTGCCATGTATTTGTCCACAAAGATGCAACAAAATTTCTCTGCTAGTTCCTCTCAAAGTAAACCCCTACTCAACCAATTTAGTACCTTATTTCAGTCTAGTGGGTGCACATTAATCTCTTCCTCTATCTATACAAACTTAAGTCTGTTTGCCTTGATAAACTCTGAAATTTTCTCAAACCTCAGGCTTTGGTGTCACTACTTTGAGCCAAATCTACCTTCAACTTCTCCTGACTGGCACACTTGTGGCACCTGTTCTTCTATCTTCTTTAAAAAGAAAAATACATATATATCCATTCAAGTCTGGATGCAGTATCAGCCATGATGGCATGGCAGAATAGCCTAATTCTGCTCCTATGTATTATGGCCTTATGGATGTGGGCTTTGTAAGCAAATTAATTACCAATCATAATTGTCCTTGAGAAATTGGTGCTGAGCTGCCTACCTGAACCATGCTATCCTCCAGGTATGGATGTACCCATAATGCTGTTGGGGATGGAGCTCGAAGATTTTGACCCAGTGGTGAAGATATGACAATACATTTCCAAGTCAGGATGGTGTGCAGTTTGGATGGCAACTTCCATGTGGTGTTGTTTCTGCCTGCTCTGTCCTAATTGGCAGAGGTTTTGAAGATGTAGTTTAAGGAGTTTTGGTGAGTTCTTGCGGTACACCCTGTAGATGGTACAAACAGCTGCTACCATGCACTGGTGGTGAATGCCTTGTGGATGAGGTGCCTATCAAGCAGGCTGCTATGCTCAAACTTAGGGTGTCAAACTTCTTGAGTATTGCTGAAGCCGCACTCACCCAGACAAGTGGAAAGTATTCCATCACACTCGTAAACTGTAAATATTTTTTAAGAAAACATTAGCCATTGCTAGTTAACAGACATATTTAATGTAGCTTTCCAATTGATGAGCATGAACTCACGCCTCATGCTTTCTAATGTTTCTAACAAACTATATTTGAATAAAACTTTAATATTTTGATCCTTTAGCTACGAGATCACCAATAATTCCCTTCTCATGGCACAATACTGCATCTAAGCTACCTGTCCCTTCTATTTATTTTAATACATGCAGTACAATGGGTAAAGCAGATTAGCTTTGAGCTTAATCATACCTCAAGCTATGAAACTGTAGCCATTAAAAAAATGATTGAGAGAAAGGCAGGTCTGGTCAGCTCAGCATTCTAGGGCCTGTATGTTTCACATGTGACAGAGAGGGTTGCATTAATGTTATCACTTGGAGGGCTCTTTCAGCAAGATAACACAGGTAGAACTCAGCTGCAATCTGTATGATGGACTTACACTATGGGCCTCCTGATAGTCAGAGGTAACAAGAGGAAGAGATATGCAGGCAGATGTTAAAAACAAGTTTTGGTTATAACAAATACTAACTTCCCTAATATTGACTAGGACTCCCTTACTCTGCTTAGATGAAGCAGAATTCATCAGTGCATCCAGGAGAGTTTTGAAAAACAATTTGCAAACTAATGGGTTGAATTATTAGGGACAGGAGTTATGAGCATTTGCAGAAGCAAAGTCTCATTAGGGGTAGCCAGCTGAGTGTTTCGAGGAAGTGGTAAAACAAATTGAGGAAGGTGGATTGGTGAATGTGGTGTACATGGATTTCAGTGAGGCATTTGACTAGACTGCCCCCCCCCGTTAGGCTCATCCAGAAAGTCACCAGGCATGGGATCAATGGAAACTTGGCTCTGTGGATTTAAAACAGCGTGCCCACAGAAGACAAAGGGTGGTAGTGGATATATTCTGCCTGAAGGTCTGTGATGAAGGTGTGTGCTACAGGGATCTGTTCTGGGACTTCTGTTCTATGTGATTTAATAAATGACCTGGATGAGGAAGTGGAAGGGTGGGTTTGTAAGTTAGCAGATGACATGAAGGTTACTAATATTGTGGATAGTGTAGGTTGTCGTGGGCTACAACACATATACAGGATGTGGAGCTGGGCAAAGAATTGGCAGGTGGAATTCAATCTTGAAAAGCATGAAGCCATATACTCTGGAAGGTCAAACTGGAAGGCAGAGTACAAGGTTAACGGCAGGATGGAGTGTGGAGGAACACAGGGCTCTTGGAGTCCATGTCCATGAATCCATCAAAGTTGCCATGCAAAATGATATTGTGATTAAAGCAGCAGAAGGTGTGATGGCCTTCGATAGTCGGGGAATTAAGTTCATAAGCTATGAGGTTAGACCACATTTGGAATATTGTGTCCAGTTCTGGTTGCAGCATTATAGGAATGATGTGGAAACTTTAGCGGGTGGAAGGATTTATAAAGATGCTGCCTGGATTAGAGGTAGAGTGAGAAAGGAGGATAAAAAAACAACTTGATAGAGGTGTATAGATCATGAGAGGCATAGACACAGTGGACAGTCAGCACCTTTTTCCCAGAGTGGCAACGGCCAATACCAGAGGACATCTATTTACGGTAGGTGGAGGAAAGTTTAAGTGGATGTTGGGGATAATATTTTTTAAACACAGACCGTGACAGGTGCCTGAAATGTAGAGGCTGGTAGAATAGAAACATTTAAGAGACTCTTTAGGTAGGCACATGGATGTAAGAAAAACTGTTTATGGGCTGTGTAGAAGGGAATATTAATCATGGAGAAGGTTTTTATGAGGTCTGCACAATGTCATAGGCCAAAATGGCTCGTGCTACGCAATGTTTTATATACATTCTACGGTTCATGCTGTTCTATGCTCTAATGTATAGATAGTTCTATTAGGGATGGTGCAGTACTACAGCATTTATTGAGCAATAGGCCTACCCAAGTGATCAAAGTTTCAGCTGCAGAGCATGTTGGGAACAGTGCCCATAATTGTACAAGTTTTAAGATCTTTATGAACAAGGCTAAGATTTCTCCTCAGGTGAAAGTGCTAAATTGGGGAAAGGCTAATTATCACATTATTAGACAGGAACTGAAAAAAGATTGGAAGTGGCATTATTGGGGAAAACCCACATCTAACGTGTACCAGTCTTTAGAAGGCGAGATGATAAGAATTTAAGACCAACCTGCTCCTGTCAGGATGAAAGCCAATGATGATAAGTTTAGTCAAAAAGAACATGGAAGCATATGTAAAGTTTAGGAAGCTGATATTGGACAAGGACCTTGAGGGATACTGTATAAAGGAAGCAGAGAAAGACAAAGAATTTTGGGAGCTAAAAGGAGCCATGAAATATCCTTGACAAGTAAGATTAAGGAGAATCTGAAAGCATTTTATACATATAATAGAATCATGAAGATAGCTATGGAAAGGGTAGATCTACTGAAGGACATAGGAAAGAATTTATGACTCGAGCCAGAGAAGCGGGCCAGGACCTCAATAAGCATTTCATATCAGTAGTCACCAAGGACGTGGATGATAGATTTGGGAGTGGTATGCAAATATTCTGGTGTTTGTGTTGGATGTCTTGAAAATCAGTTAATGTGGATAAGTTCCCAGATGAGATAGACCACTGTATACAGAGGGAAGCATGGGAGGAGAGGGCTGTTTTTTCTGATTGGAGGCCTTTGATCAGTGGTACCCTGCAATAATCAGTGCTGGGATCTCAGTTGTTTGTAACATCTAACATCTATTGATGACTTAGGCAAAAATAGGTAGTCTGAAAACATTAAAATTAGTGGAATTAGTGAAAGATTTGTGAAATTATGAGGAAGGCTGTCAAAGACCAATGGAAACTTGAGAGGAGGAAGGGCAGGTAAGGGTTTAATCCAGAGAAATGTGAGGCGATGCATTCTGAAAGGTCAAATGCAGAAGGGACGTACAGGTAATAGCTGTATTAAAACCATTCAGATCATAGAAATCTACCCTTAAATAATTCACAAATCACCCACATCTGTGAGATCCAGAATAAAATTTATTTCTGGAATTTGTGAAAAGTAAATAAATCAAGTGAAACAATTTTTAAAAATCAACTCGTAATTCAATATGGATGCGCGAACAGCATTGCTTTGTGTTATGGAAAAATCAAAACACTCCATTTACTATTAACTCAATCACACTCCCATAATGCAGGGATCACCTGTATGTAGTGAATCGCAGCACTATTGATGCACAAAGGGATCTTGGGGTGCAAGTCCATTGCATCCTGAAAGTGGCAACACAGGTGGATAGTAGCACACACAAAATGCCGCAAGAACTCAGCAGGCCAGGCAGCATCTATGGAAAAGAGTAAACAGTTTCAGGCTGAGACCCTTCACCAGTCCTGATTAAGGGTCTCAGCTCGAAACATTTACTCTTTTCCATAGATGCTGCCTGGCCTGCTGAGTTCCACCAGCATTTTGTGTGTGTTGTATGGATTTCCAGCATCTGCAGATTTTCTCTTGTTTAACATAGGTGGACAGGGTGGTAAAGACAGCATTCGGTATGCCTGCCTTAATCAGTCAGGGACCTCAGTATAATACTAGAAGTTACGTTGCAACTGCATGAAACTTTGTTAGGTCATGTTTGCAGCTCCAGTCACCACACTAAAGGAAGAATGGAAACAGTGCAGAAGTGGTTTACCAGGATGTTGCCTGGACTGGAGTGTAGTAGGCTGGACAAACTTGGATTGCTTTGTTTGGAATGTTGGAGACTAAGGGTTGACTTGAATGAGGTATATTAAGATTGAGAGAAGCCTAGATAGGGTACACTGTCAAAATCTTGTCTCCATATTAAGGGCATCAAAAACAAGAGGATAGTTCCTCTCAGTCTTTTTTCCAAGATGTAAACGTCAAATACAAAAAGGCATAAGTTTACAGTGAGAAGAAAAGTATAAAGGAGATGTTGCAGTTGGAAGTTCTCACCAACTTCAAAAGGTCATCAATTGTACTGGTGCCCAGGACTGAGCTGCCTCAGCGAATATTGCCCAGTAGCACTCACATCTACTGTGATAAAGTACTTTAAGAGGTTGGTTAAATTAATTCCTGCCCAAGCAAGCTGCAATTTGCCTGTTGCCACAATAGATCTACAGCAGCTGCAATCTTACTAGTTCTCTACTCAGCCTTATATCGCCTGGACAAGAGTAATACCAACATCAGATCACTGTATATTTATTTAGTTCAGCTTAGTGCTCAACACCATCACCCTCTCAGTACTAATCAATAAGCTTCAAAATCTGGACCTCTATACCTCCCACTGCAAATGAATCCTTGACTTCCTTGTCAGGAGACTACAGTCAGTGTGAATCGGAAATAACATCTCCTCACTGACAATCAACACCAGAGCACTTCAAGGATGCATGCTTAGCCCCTCTCTATACACGAATGTGTGACTTGGCACATTGTAAATGCCATCAATAAATTCATCAATGTTGGCATAATCTCAGAAGGTGAAGAGCATGTGTACAGGAGTGAGCTAAATCAGATGGTTGAGTGGTGTTGCAACAACAATATTGCACTCAATGTTAATAAGACCATGGAATTGATTGTGGGCTTGAGGAAGAGGAAGTTGAGGAAACACACAGCAATTCTCGTCAAGGGATCATCAGTGGAAAGGTGAGCAGACTGTGTTCTTGGGTGTCAACATCTCTGAAGATCAACCCTGGGCCCAGCATATTATGCAATTACGAAGAAGACATGTAAGAGGCTATATTTCATCAGGAGTTTGAGGAGATTTGGTATGTCACCAAAGACTATATCTACAGACGTACCATGGAGAGCATTCTAACTGGTTGCATCACTGTCTGGTATGGAGGGGCCACTGTACAGGATTGGAAATGCTGCAGAAGCGTTTAAACTCAGCCAGCTCCACCATGGGCATTAGCCTTTACACCATCGAGGACATCTTCAAAAAGGCAACATTCATCACTAAGGACTCACAACACCCAGGACCTGCCTTCTCATTACTACCAGAGAGGAGGTACAAGAGCCTGAACACACAGACATTCAATGTTTTATAAACGGTTTCTTTCCCTCCATCATTAGACTTCTGAACAATGAACTCATGAATACCACCTCACTATTTTTGCACTACTTAATTTTAAAAAATATATTTATTGTAATTCATAGTATTTTTTTGTCTTGCACTGTACAGCTATTAGAAAACAAATTTCATGACACAGTATATGTCAGTGATAATAAACCTGATTCTGATTCAGACACGAACAGATAAGGAACAAAGGGAGGTGGACCACGTGTATGCAGATGCAATTAGTTTAGATTGGCATCATGATCATTTCAGACTCACACCAGATTTTGCCTGATACTACTGAAAACTGCCCTCCTTCAATTTAAGACCTGAATTCCACTACCAACCTTATCTTTTTCACTGACTACTTTGACATACAGCCATGTCCACCATGAAGGTCAAGAATAGCTTCTTCCCTATTAGGACTCTCAACATACTATTTTTAAAACCCCTCTTGAATGAACTTTCAAGAATTCTACCCTATCTAAACCTCTTATACTAAGGCAATCCTAGTCAATATTGGGATAGATAAAACTCCACTATCATGACCTTATTGTTTTTACACCTTACTGTGACTACTTACATATATGGTCTTGTGGGTCCTGCTGACCATTGGGAAATGTATAGTTGAAAACAATGGCCCTTTTCTTATTTCAAAGTTCTATGCTTACAGCCTCATTGGCTAATGTCTCCAATGTATCCTCCCTAAGCACTGCTATAATGCTTGCCCTGATCAGTAGTCCTACACCCCTCCCCTTTTGCAACCCCTCTGCTGTAGATAAAACCTTTATGCTCTGGAACACTGAGTTGCCACTCCTGCTCTTCACTCAACCATCTTTCCATGAGTAGCGCATTATCATAATTCTGCATGCTGATCCACCTTAGCTAGGATGTTCCTTTCATTAAAGTAAATGCAGTTAAATCTACCTACTCTTGCTTGCTTCCCCACCCCTTTGTCTATATAAAGTGAATGGCAGGGCTCTTAGGAGCATTGATATATAGAGGGATCTTGGGGCACAAGTCTCAAGCTCCCTAAAAGCAGTAACACAGGTGAACAGGGTGGTAAAAGCTGCATATGGCAGGTTTGTCTTTATAGGTCAAGGCACCCAGTACAATATGGGAAGTCACGTTGCAGCTGTATAAAATTTTGTTTAGGTCACACTCATAACATTCATAATACACTCATAAGTATTGTCCAGTCTGCCAATTGGACTTGCTTGTTTTTGTTTAAAAAATGAATGATTCAGACTCTCCACTTTGCAATGTCACTCTGGATCCCAGACCCTTGACTTACTAGCTGAAATTGTCCTACATTGTATGAGTGAACCCTTCAATTTTCTGATCAAAAGTAATTTCACTCTACTGCCTTTATCTTGTTCTTTGATATCACGACTATCTTCTTTTTCCATTCTACCTCTCTTATAAAAGAAAAAGACCTTGAAATATTCATTTCCTAACCTTGGCCACTTCAGAAGTGTGGATCTGTATTAGCTATTGGATCTGACCATTTATTTACCATTAATTCTCTCATCCTTGTACAAATATGCATTTAGACAAGTCTTTATTTTGCCTTTTTGATATTTTTGAGATGAATTTAGTTGGCCCTTTGATTACTAATTCAATTGGTGTAATACAATATTGTGAGACAAAGAGACTGCTCCTGTGCTGTATTATGTTCTATGTTCCCTTGCTGATTCCAACCAGAGATATCCTGACTCACACTGGTTATCATTACCCTTTTTACATAGCTGCACTATTACTTTTGCCCATGTTCTAACTTCCAAAATTTCCCCTCACCAGAACACTCTCACCTTCCCATGATTTCATAAGATGACTTAAGAGTCCAGACACCTTGGGTCCGCCACACTGAGAGGCGAGTACGGGGGAGAACACATCAAGGACAGAGGTGCATAGCCCAATGGAACAGGAATAACTCCTGGACTGTGAATCTGACCTTGAGACAGTAAGTCTTGACTCCATTCCAGGTCAAACTACCTAGCAGCTTCACCTGCACTCCACAAGCGATTGGGAAGAGAAGAATAACTCAAGGGACCTCAGAGATGCTGCAATCTTGAAGATCTTCAAGAAAATAAATAAATCTGTTTGTGATTGTGATTAGAGAGAGATAGTCAGGGTCTTCTTCAACTGCTTCCTCCCAGCAGCGAGAGTTGCATCCCAAACTGCAATGCAGATTCTGCCCAGAGAGTCACACTAGACATGATCTCCAAGAGAAATGCAGTACCAACTATTATACATGACATTATTGTTCTAGACTCGTCAGACGTTTATAGAGGTACCAGCAAAATCCTCCAGATCTACTGGCAGGTGAACCTACATCAACCTCACCCAGCGCTGATCTCACAACACTCACTCCACTGGGCAAGCCACACACAATAACCAACACCAGAAATGACCAAGGAACTCTATCATGGTAAGAGAACACTTTTCTGTAGGGTCAGAGGAAGTGATTTAAGGATACTTGCAACATCTTCTTAAAAAATAATATTTCTGTCTTGTTGGATTTCCTTAGCAATGGTCACTGAAAGTAGAGCAGCAGAATTTGGGAGGGCATTGAGAACCTTGAGACCCTTTGTTGGGAAACATCTCCTCGTCCTGTCAAGGACTTTGTTTTATTTGTGGCAGACTCTGTGATACCCTCATTGGTGTCATTAGAACTAGAGTGAAAACGTGTCACTGATCTTCAGGGGCTTCCACAGAAGAAAGTAACAATACGATTGAGACACAGCATTGGAGATAAAGATCAGACACTAGACAATAGTGAAGTGTATTACTGGACCTTCACATTCAGAAACAGTTGTACTGAGGCTACAGTAATGCCTTGATAAATGGAGAGTTATGGGGGCACAACCATATAAGTTCTCATACAGCTTTGAGGTACAATACTGAAGACCTGATTATCACTATACAGAGGGATAGAGTACTGGGGCACAGATTATGCCATGACACAAACTGATACCCAACAACAATGGCACAGCCATGTCACTGTGCAGCAGAGGTATAACACTAATGGACACAGATCAGTCACTGCACAATACTAAGATACAGAATGAGTGACTCTCTCTATGGGTGTCACCTGACCTACAGAGTACTTCATGCCTTTTTGAGGTCCATTTATGGGCACAGATCTAATTAAGCACAACATGGAGGATGCAGACCCAGTACTATACAGTTTTGAGCTACAGTTTTAGGAATCAAATCTTTCAGGAGGGCAAAGGTAGAGTCAAATCCATTAGAACCCTGACAACAAAAGGGCAATAGGTACTTCATTTACATTATAGATACAGCACTGGGGATAGCTTTGTCACTACATAACAGTGGTATAACAAACAGCATGGTCACAGATTTTGCACAATACAACAAAATAGTATTGTACAATAGATTTGCCGAGAAGATTAGATATAAAAGATATAATGTTGAGGCTTTATAAGCTTCACTTGGAGTATTGAGGGCACTTTTGGGCTACTTCTCTAAGAAAGGATGTGCTGGCATTGGACAAGGTGCAAAGGAGGTTAATGAAAATGATTCCAGGAATGAAAGGCTTATCATATGAGAAGTATTGGATGGCTCTGGGCCTGTATTTATAGGAATTTAGAAGTATGACAGCAGGGAAGGGGAGTCTCATTAAAATCTACCGAATGTTGAAAGGACTCAATAGAATGGACATGGGGGGGGGGGGGGAATGTTTCCTATGGTGGGAGAGTCTAAGACCAGATGACACAGTCTCAGAAAAGAGGGACATCCAGTGAATAGAGGGACTTGGCTATGGAGGCCAAGTCATTGGGTATATTTAAAGCAGATGTTGATAGATTCTTGATTAATCAGGGCATGAAGGAATACGGGGATTGGGATTGAGAGGGAAATGGATCTCCTGTGATGAAATGGTGGAGAAGAGTCAATGGGCCAAATGGCTTAATTGTGCTCCTATATCTTAAGGTCTCATGGTTTTATTTAACCCTGAGGTACAATACAGGGATCAGATTTATCACAGATAATCACCGCTCAACAAGGAGAACTCAGATTCCTCACTGCGCAATGAGATACAGATCGGCCACTATACACAAACATACAGCTACACACCACCAGGAATACATTTGTCATGGTAGAACATGGGTAAATATCCATGGATGTTGAATAAGGTACAATATTGGGAACACAGGTTTGTCACTGCAGACCATGGAGATACCACAGAGGTATGTCACTATCCAAGAGGCACAGCTTTGGTGAGAATGTGAAGAGGGAAAGGGGTACGTGTAGAAGGGGTGGGTAAGGGGTAAGTGTAGCAAAATATGTAGACAGGACCAGTGAGAGGATACGTTATTGGGGAAGTAGCTAAGATAAGATTCCAGATAGCAGGTGGCAACCACGAAGAAAAGGGAACCTACAACCACAAGACAGAGTGTCTGGCAAAGTACTTTGAGCTATATACCCACTTTGAGTGTTTTGCTTGCGTCCATACCCGTTCCGAGTATTACGCTTGCTTCTATGCTTATTCCGAGTATTTCGCATGCTTAGCTATGCAATAGCCAATCAATTGATGAATTTGAATCGGTAACCACATTTGTGAATGTAGTACCCTGCTTTTGGGTATAAGTATGACCTTTGTAAACCGACAAATTGGGAGTTGGCTACCTTACACCTGAAGTGCGCGGGGCTGCGAACTCCTCTTTGAACAAAAACCGTTTCAGAGGTAATTTCGTGTCTCTGGTGTTTTTCCTCAACTGAGCAGGTTAATAATTTCAGGTTGACATTGGGAACACAGCTACAACACCATCGATATGGCTCTGAGGGCTCAGAACCACCACTAAGGTATGATACTGTGGCACAGGTCTTCCACTGAGGCAAGAGAGGTACGTGGACGTGGCTGTGTCACCATACAAGAGCTACAGTACTGATATCTGTCACTGGCAATATTGACGTGCTAAATAAACAGAAGGCATCGATCTGTCAGTGTGTAACAACAGAGGCCAGTACTGGGTGCAGGGTAAATTAGATCTGACACCATATAACACAGTAACAGTTGAGATGCAGGTCTAACAAAGTAACACTCAGTATAACTGCACCAATGACAAATGATACTGAAAAACACTTAGGTACAGTTTAGGGAAAAGTTTTTCCACATACAATACCACAGTACTGAATGAGGGAACGGGCAGAACATGGAAATTTTGAAAGTGAGAGAAATAATCAAAAATAGTTCTCAGCTCTGGCCCATCTGTCCTACAAGGTAGCTCTGTAGAATCCAATGCTGAATCCCAGGTATGACTGTAACAAATATTGTGAGGGTTGTTGTGAACAGGCATTTAGTTTAAAACAGGATTCAGAAATACATTACCAGTGAAGAAAAACAAACCAAAGTGCTTCACAGGAGATTAAAAAAAATAAAACCAGATAGCTCAGAGGCCATCCATTTTAATTCCCCTTCCCATTCCTATTCAAATACATCTATCCATGGCCTTCTCCACTGTTGTGATGATGCCACACTTAGGTTGAAGGAACAACACCTTATATTCCATCTGGGTAGTCTCCAACCTGATGGCATGAACATTGATTTCTTCTGGTAATGCCCAACACCCCCTCTCCTTCACCATTTCCAATACCCTTTTCCCTCTCTCACTTTATTCCCTTGCCATCACCTCCCTCTGTTGTCCCTCCCACTTTTACTTTCTTCCATGGCCTTCTGTCTGTCACCAATCAACTTCCCAGCTCTTTGCCTCATTCCTCCCCCTCCAGGTTTCACCTATCACCTTGTATTTCTCTCCCCTCCCTCATCTTTTAAATCTACTCAGCCTGTTCTCTCCAGTCCTGCCAAAGGGTCTCAGCCCAAAACGTCAACTGTACTCTTTTCCATAGATGATGCCTGGCCTGCTGAGTTCCTCCAGCATTGTGTGTGTTGCTTGACAAATAATTAACATGGTCTACAGAGGGAGATATTAGGAGAGGTGAGCAAAAGCTTGGGTGAAGAATTAAGTTTAAAGGGTATTAGAGAGGTGAAGAGAGTTGAGGAGAAATCCTGAACATGTACCCAATGGGATGGCAGAGGGAATGGGATCTGAAGATAGGGCTACTCAACCCTTGCTGGAAGTGCTGTCTAATGGACACAATTTTGGGGCCTACGGACAAAAAAAAATCCTTAAATAAAATTGAAGAGATAGAATAGTTCTTCCTGGAGAAAGGGTAGGATAATTCATAAGGAATAGTAAGGTTTGGGCCCTCTCAAAGCATAGCCACCTACTTGCACTCTATCCCCACCCAACCACTGGCAATAACCTCACAAAACATGGCAGCAATCCTTACCGTCTCCCTAGCCATTTCTACAGCTTCTTGCAGTCCATAGAGTCTCCCAGAGATCAGGTAGACCCCACTGGCCCAGAGCACACAGGACTCGTGGATCCACAGTTCATTGGGGTCTAGAGGTAGTTGAGGGAGCTGTAGCTCCATCTGCGGGCCGAGCTCACTTATAAATCTCTGAGTCCGTAAGTCGACAGAAGAAGTCTTTATGCAGCAGTAGCAGCGACGGTGCCCTTTGCTGCTCCTGGGACTGGCCCAGGAAGGGGTGCAATCTTCACTGTAGTGACGTCTTTTGAACCTGGGGTGCCCCAGGACAGTCCCAAACTCCTTGCCCTCATCTCCTGACTGGCCAGTCTTTAGCAGGTCGGGCATGCTCCTGTGCCTCACCACTCGGCTCTGCACCGGTGTTATCTTCTTCGGAGGTGGGTTCTTGGGCAGGGTGCTAGCATACTGGTGAGGGTAGTAGGGTCCAAAGAGGTCACCCAGGTCCCTGTGATTAGCACATTTGCCACACAAGCAGCAGACCAAGATGCCAAGGGTGGGGGAGTCAGTCACCAGTGGGCCTTGCACCATGTGTGAGGATGTTGGTAAGGCTTTGCCAGCACAACTGGGCGGTGGGGTGGAGGTTGGCCCCTGGTGACCCTTAACTCCTTTCTGGATACTGTTCTGATCATCCTGGGTGTTGATTATGGTGCAGAGCGCCACCTCACGATTCCTCTCCAGCAACACGTAGGGAGAGAAACCTTTATCCTGGGACTCCCCCCGCCTCCTGCGTGTCACTCGAGCAGTGTGTTTCAGTTTGATTTCTGGCTCCTGGGGCAGCACGACTGGGCCGTCGAGCCGCTTGCGGCGCCTCCTTGGATGGGAGACTGGTTTCTTCCTCTCCGGCCTCACCTTAGCCTTGGCCTTCTCCTCCTCTGCCTCGTCCTGAGCCCGGGGGCCTGAGCACTCCTGCCGGAGGCGTTTCTGCTTGTTGATGCTCCCCAGAGGTCTCCCTCGCTTTTTGCCAGATGGGAAATATCCCTTTGCAACCACAATTTCCGCCTTAGGGGTTACACCAGTGGTCCCTTCCCCAGCCTGGTGCGTCAGGGGGCAGGGCAGAGGGCACACAGCACCACACTGATTGGAGTCAGGATGATGTGAAGCCCGAGCAGATGGTGAGGAGGCTCCACAGAGTTGGGAGTAGTTGGAGTGTCGCTCCTGGCAGGTAGCCCCAGGGCCCCGAGCCTGTTCTTCAGCCCCTTCCTTGGGATCTCCATCCATCTTGTACCCAGCCTGCACCATTGCCTCGTTGCCTCTCTCCCAACCTGCCTCTTTGACAGACAGGATGTCTTCTAGGGTCAGGCCATCTGAGGCCCCGTCAAGCATCCCAGTTGGTGGAAACTTCCTCCCATTGGGTGAGGTGATCTTCTGCACGATGGCTTCCAGCTTTAGGCCTCGGCCCTTCCGCGGTGGCAGTGTCTTAGTTTTACCGGGACTGGCAAGGGAAGCAGCTGGAGAAAGGCTCCCACCCGGGCTGCCCTTCTCGTCATTCACCTGCAGGGATTCATCGGCAGCCTCAGGCTTTTGTACGGGGGTCAGGCTGGTGCTGCACGGAGAGTCGATAGGGTCACGCTGGTGTAGGGGGTCCTTGGCTTTTGGCTCTTGGCAAAATCTCTTGGCTGGAATCGGTGATATAAAAGATCTTATCCTTCTCCTTGACAAAATAGAGGACTGAACCGATGAGTCCTCCTGACTCGTATTGTTTTGCTTTTTAGGCAAATGCTTGCCCATGGACGCAGACTGATCATCCAGCTGTGGGCTTTGGGCCTCGTGACTCTGAGGCAAATACATTTGGAGCGAAGGGTGGCTACCTGCTTCCTGCTGCGTGGCATCAGGGAGTCTCGGCTCTTTCTGAATCCTGCTCCTGCACATCTCTGCAGCAGGCATTTTCACGTCATTTGCGTTAGTCCAATCACCCACACCTTTAGGATTGTACATCTGCTTCGGTGGATGAATTGGATATCTGACTGTGCCTTCTGACTCCATACCCGAGGAACAAGCATTCACTTGCTTGGTTAACAGGGAGGAAAGTGTATCTGAGTTTGTAGAACCAGGATACATGGCGATCTTGTCCAATAAGACTGGCAGGTGTTCACGAGATTGGCCAAGGTGCCCGGCTCTGCCAACTTCCAGCATACCTTCCTGTTTGATAAGTGGTGCCCTTGTCAGGAAAGCATTGCCATCTGCCCTTGTTGAGCCTCTTCTCCTCACCCCGCCTCTGCCTGCTCCCCTGCCATAGGGACGTCTTGCCCTGGTGGATCGGTTGTTCAGGGGCTGATGGGGAAAGTTACTGGCAGGTCCCATGGGCATTGGAGTGGAAATCATTGTGGAACCCCTGACCATCTGTGAAGTATCGTACTTCCAGTGGGGTGACAGTGTCCTTGGGTCTCTGTCATCGTGGTGTCCAATAGCCCTTTGCTGACCTAGACTTTGGCCCATCTCACCTTTAATTCGTGTTTCTGACATCACAGGAAGACCTGTCTGAATAACCGACTGTCCTGCTTTGCAAAATTTGTCACCTTTCACGCTCCGGAGAAACTCCTGATCGTGAGACTGGCCACAGGTTAAAGGTGTAGAGCTACGGCCAAATGGCCTTGATGGGGAGAAGTCGCAGATGACAGACTTCCTCTCTGACATCCCGCCTTCAAGCTGGGTCTCCAGGTCAGCCCTGCCCTGCTCCGTGCCAAAGCCAGGAACCTGTGCTCTCCCATCTACCCAACCAGAGGGCAAGGGTGTGGCATGACCTGGGACGTCTTTCCTCGCCACCTCAGCCATCTGCCGCATGGGGTAGCCAGGCTGCAGCGAGGGATCCATGAATCCCGAATATTGCAGGTCAGGGACATAGTTTGGATGGAACTTCCTTGCTGGATAGTTGGCTTGCAGGGCTTCCTGAAGCAAACTGTGGCTCTTCTCAGCCTTATTTGGGATGACCTTCCTGTCCCCAGAAGTGAACTGCTCAGTCTCCAACTGGCCGTAAGGAGTGCTGGGGTACTGCATTTGATGGTACCCCCCTTCATTTCTGGGCATGTCCCGGAAACCGTAAGCTAAGCAGCTGGGGGACTTGGAGGAGTCCAACCTTGTAGTCATGGGGTCACCAGGCCCCAGATGACCTTGGTGCCCCAGGCCGTTGCCGTTCTGGGCTGCTGATCTTGCCGTGGTGTTGCGGCTACTGTTGGGCTGCTGGCCACGGCCAGGCATCTTCTCGCTACCGACAGTGTAGGCGTGCTCGTCTTCTTGCTCAGCTATGCCCATTGCTTCTGCTCTCCCAGCCACGGTTTCCCGTGACACGATGACACCCACTGGCTTCTCGCCTCGCTGGGGTCCTGGCTCCGCCAGCGTCGCCACAGCACTGCCTTTGCCCTCCTGACACATCTGGGCCATCAGCTCCTCCTTGGAGAGCGGCCGCCCGTCGCCATGGGAGCCAGCCGGCGAGCAGGTGGCGTTGGCAGCCTCGGGGTGGCGTGGCTTCAGGGCCCGCTCCGAGCAGCCACTCTGCCCGCTAAGCTGGCGGACCCGCTCCGCGTGGTCCTCTGAGGAGCTGGAGCAGCCTCCATCCAGGGAGTCTGCCCGGGGCGACTTCAGCTGCTCCTCCAGGCCCGGCAGCTCTCCTGGGGCTCCCGCTCTCTTGGCGGAACGGCGGGCATGCCTGCGCTGCAGGGCCAGCGAGTCAGAGAGGAGCAGGTGCTGCACCGTGTTGGGGATGTTGGCCACCTGCGAGCTCAGAGCAGTCAGGCTGCTGAGGCCCAGGTCCGGCGCCCTCTTCTCCCCTCCGCCCTCCAGGCCAAAGCCTTCGTAGGTAGCGGACTGGGAGCTGGGGCTGGACATCAACCCCGCTGGGGTGGGGCTGGGGTGGGGCATCTGTTGCAGGAGGCGTCCCCTTGCCCCGATGCCTATGGACCCGGCACTGCACTGAAGGCTGTCACCGCCGACCAGCAGGGGGGACGGGGTGGAGCTGCAAGAGGGGGACTGGGCCACAGGGGTGGCTGGAGAGGGGTTGGAACCGGGGCTAAAATTCTGGTGGAATGGCATCGGCGATTTGGCAGGAATGTCGGCTGTGCAATAGGAACCAAACTGCTGGTTGAGCAGGGCCATCTTGGCTGTGGCGGGGTACTGCAGGTTTCGGTGGGTGTGCTGCTGGCCCGACGGTGGTTTTGCCTGTTCGAAGCAGGGCTTGGCTACAGGTGGCTGGTAGCTGTAGCCGGCCTGGGTACCGTAACCGGGGGCAACTGCAGCATTGACTGTGTAGCCATCACACTGGCTGCTGGCACTGGCATGGTAGCCATCAAACGCCTGACCAGGGGGCTGGCTGTAGCCTTGAGGAGACAGGTAGGAGGAGGAGGAGGAGGAGGAGGAGGTGGTGGTTGTGGTGGTAGAGGTGGTGGAGGAGGGCTGGAACTGCTGGGGGTTGTACTGGGCTGCACGGTGCTGGAACTTGGCCTGCAGGCTCGAACCAGCCTGGTGGACAAGCTGGGAAAGGTGAGCAGTGGAGGAAGGGGCTTGGGCCAGTCCTTGGCTGCTGGGGGTTGTTTGGAAGGACTGGTGTCGCAGCTGTTGCTGAGAGGTACCTGGAGAAAACTGACTGGTGTATACGTCCTGCTCAAAGTGTCCATAGCCTGGCATGGAGGTGGGTGGAGGTCGCCACTGGCCCTCGCTCAGGTACTGCACCGAGTAGCTGCCAGCCTGCTGCGCGCCGTAGCCACTCTGTAGTCCCCCACCCAACCTGCGCTGAACCTGGCTGCTGGTCAGTTCCTTCCCCCTTGAGTAATAGTAATCGGTGGGCTCCCTGCGGAAGGGCGGGTACAGCTGTTGGTCACAGCCCTCGCTGACTGGTCGGTTGCCGTAGCCGCTGTAAATTGGGCCCTGGTGGTGCTGGTTATAGTCGCTCAGGCGGGTGGACTCCTGGGCCTCCTGGTGCAGCAGCCTTTGGCTCCCGTGGTAACTGCTCTGCTCCCGGTAGGACTGCATGCTGCGGTGTTGCACGGCTCGTACCCCAGCAGGTTCTGCAGAAATCAAGCAGAGTCGAGATTGTTAAACAAAAATAAGTATCCGCAATATCCAGAGTACCTAGAGACATGCAGCGAGAATCATTTCGCCAGGGCAGGGATAATCACAGCTAAGCAGCAGAGTGTAGACTGTTTGTAGCCCTCTAAATAGTTATTGTAATGCAAGATAGAAGTCAGGGAGCTAACTGGGGCCCCAGTAATCATAGGAGACTCGACTTACATACAGAGAAAATCAAACTATTACCAAGAAAGTAGATAAACTCCTGGATTGTAACAAGAGATGGGTTTTAGTTTGAAGAACCAACTAGGAAACTGGCCATTTTAGATCTTGTCCCTGTACAGTTAATTAAAAGTCATTTATAAAGCAGCCGCTAGGAAAGATTAACCAAAGGAAAAGAAAATTTAACCTTGTCTGTACTGTAGTTCAATGTGAAACTAAGAAACAAATGAATGAACAAAAAGTGCTTGAAATAGACAGCAGACTGTTGTGATAAGCATCACTGTCTTGGAATGCCAACCCATTCCCTGTCTCCACAAATACTGCTTGACTTATTGAGTATCCCAGCAACTTCTGTTGAGTTTGGCTTTCCAGCATCTGTACTTGTTTTTTTTTAATTTTTCAAATGGTAAGGCCAGGTTGGTTGAGGTAAATTGAGAGAACAACACTAATGGGTTTGACAGCATGGGTAATGGAAATTTAGAGAAATAATGCATATTTGCACCAAATACACTTTCACTTGGGTACAACAAATAAATAGAAAAAGAGCTGATATATGCATTCATAAGTAAAATATTATCAAATCCAAGGAAAAGGTTTATAAAGTTGCCAGCAGGTAGCACAGTAGCTCAGTTACAAAAACAACTCAACTGACACCTCAGATGCTGCCTGTGTGCAGCTTGTAGATTCTCTCTGTGACCCACGTTTTAATTTCTTCCCACGTTCCCAAGAACTGCAGCTTGGCATGATAACTGACTACTGTATTTTGGTTTAGAGTGAAGTGAGTGGTAGAGTCTGAGGGTGTTGATGTGAAAGCCTGTTTGCTTATTTATTTATTGAGATACAGCGTGGAATAGACCCTCCCAGCCCTTCAAGCCGTGCTGCCCAGCAACCCCCGATTTAACCCTAGCCCAATTTACAATTAATCTAACAACCGATGCGTCTTTAGACTGTGGGAATAAACCAGAACCCCCAGAGGAAACCTATGCGGTCACAGGGAGAACACATAAACTCCTTTCAGCCAGCGTCAGGAAATGAACCCGGATCACTGGTACTGTAAAGAGTTGTGCTAAGCACTATACTACCGTGGATTTAGTGAAAATGAGTGGTTGACATTTGGTGTGACTTGTTGGGCCACAGGGCTGGTTTCTCAGAGGCGAGTCCAAGAACTACATGAGGAAATCTGCAGATGCTGGAAATTCAAGCAACAGACACAAAATGCTGGTGGAACACAGCAGGTCAGGCAGCATCTATAGGGAGAAGCACTGTTGACGTTGTCAGTCCTGACGAAGGGTCGGCCCGAAATGTCGACAGTGCTTCTCCCTATAGATGCTGCCTGACCTGCTGCATTCCACCAGCAGTTTATGTGTGTTGCTCGAGTCCAAGAACTGAAGCTTTTCAATTTACTCTCATTCTATTTTCCCTTTCTTTATAATTTCTTGTGCTTCTTTTGCAGAATTCCAAAATCCTGCCAATTTTCAGGCTTACTGTTTATTCTGGTAGCTCTGCAATACTTTTTTCTTAGATTTACTTTTCTCTATAACCCATGGTTGAACCAATGTTGTGTCTTTGTGACTTAAAGGAATGCACATTCGTTCAATTGTACTTTAAAAAAAACATCTGCTACGGCTGTTCAATAACATATACTTTAATGTGGTTTTGTATTCCAAGACAGCCAACCCGCCCCTTAAAACTTTGCTGAGATAGAAAACCCAGGCTTCACAGTGAAAACCACTTTTGCACTACATGCAAACTCTATTATATTATGAAGATACTTTGAGGGATCCCTCTGCAGAATGATATATTTATACTGTGTCCTGCAACGCAACCACTAACTGCAGGCCCACAAGCAATTTCAACCGATGATTTCTGTCCCTTGCCGAATCATAGCTCAACCTAAATTGATTCTAACTTTAGCTGTAATCTACCATGCCAAGTTCCCTTTCAATTAATCTATCGATGCCATCCCTTATCAACCCCCTTTTCCATTCTATAGCCTTCCTAAGCATTGAATATTTTGTTCACAGATTTAATGCATAAGAAACTGGGGTAGATAAATCAGTTGTAGAGCCTGCTCCAGTATTCAATGAAATCAAGGCCAATGTAGTCTGGCCTTAACACTACTTCCAGCTTTTCCCATATGCTCCAGCTCCCTTGTAGATCAAATACACCAGTCCCTCCACTTTGAATATATTCAATGATTCTGTTTCCACAGTTCTGAGCCACAACCCGCAGAAGAAATTTCTCCATAACTCTGTTAAATGGGTGATTCCTTATTCTGAAAATACAATTATTCCATTCTAGGTATGTCACTGGGGGGGGGGGGAAGCATCCCCCACCTGCCCCTTCATCTACTCTTAATCCACCCCCCCCCCCCAATCAAAATCTGGTACTTCAATAAGGTCACCCTTCATTCTTCCAAATACAAATGACTATAGATCCAAGTTGGTCACACTTCATATGCCAAGCAACAGTGAACCTGCTCTCCACTGCTAGTGTATCCTTCTTTAAATACAGAGACTAAGTTTATGTTTTGTCTTAACTGCAGCAAGTTACTTGAAAACTTTCCTATTCTTGTGCTCTACACTCCTTGCAAGGACAGGAAATAGTTTTAAAGTAGGAATTCAACCATTATCTTGAATGGTAGAGCAGTATCAAGGGTGCGAATGGTATTCCCCTGCTCCTGTGACTTATGCTCTTAAAATTCATGATCACTAACTCCTAAACCAGGGCAAGGGATAGAGGGTGATAGAAAATGGGGAGAGGGTAGAAATCTGAGATAAGGGGAGTGGATAATTGGGACGAGGATTCAAAATTTGCTGGGTAGTGAGCAATGACCAATGTCAAATTGATAAAGCACACAGGAAAACAAAATATCAAGTATGGCTGTATGGCATAGCATCCAGAGGCCTGTAAAATTGATCAGAAATGAGGTCCATCCCACTGCAACAGTGAACATGATTAACATTAAGGCTCCTCTGATTCAAAGTCATTCAAAGTAGGAAACTTTTCCTTTTGCGGCACCAGATGTACTTCACTCTGAAATACAACTCATTGTAGAGGGAAGGGCAATGAATTCTGCCCAGCCAGTGTCACACACACAGACAACATATAAATAAATTAAAAAGGCACAACTCTCTTACATGGGCTTTCTGTAACTTTGACCCTCAAGTGACTGAAGATGACAAGCTTGATTTAGGATTTTCAGACACCCTTTCCACTGCCCTTTCATTCACGTTGCCAAATAAGGTTAGCTTTGCAAAAGATGAGGGTAGGCAATGTTACCAAGCAAACTGCTGGAGGAACTCAGCAGGTCAGGCAGCATCTATGGAACCAAGTTATTCATCTATTATTTTCCATAGATGCTGCCTGACCTGCTGAGTTCCTCTAGCATTTTGTGTGTGTTGCTCAGGATTTCCAGCATCTGCAGAATCTCTTGCGTTTAAGGTTGACATAAATTGATTTTACACAGGCACTGTTTATTCAGGGGGCTTGCCCCAGTAACTTTATTCAGCAGACTTGCTCACTATGCATCAGTAAAGATTGGCTATTTACTCAAAGCAAGGGTCAGTTGGCGCACCTGCACAGTTTATTCAGTGCAAGGGATAATCATTAACTCCATAGGGTGACTTAGAGTAGTTATTTCAAGCTACGATTAATAACATTTATTGAATGCCGATTGAGAAATTAATAAAAATCCTAGCATTAGATTCAGGTCCATTCATAATTGGTCCAATTTTACAAAAAAGCTTATGTTTTCAAAATAAAATTGTGTTGAAGGTTAGAAACAAACTGAGCATTCATGGTCAAAGTGAAGGCCAATTCTTGGCTCCTGAACAATTCGCTCAGAGTCCGGAAGCAAAATCAGCAAAGAACACCAAGACACTGATAAGGGGAAAAGAATATGAATGATCTAGTGAGAAACAGAAAAATAACAGACTATGAAAGTTTCTATAGATAAGCAAAATGGAAAAGATTAGCAAAAGGTATTGCTCACTGTACAAGCATGATAATTTTAAAATGATTTGTTCTCTAACACACTTGGGTCTCATCACCAACATGTTTCAATCTCTCATTGAAATGCCAGATTCTTTGCTTTGTTTCTATTAAAACATGTGACCTCACATTTTTCCATATTCTATTCCATTCTGTCATTTCATTTCCTTGGAGAAAAATGGTAGAAAAGCAGAGCATTTGAATGGTGAGATACAGAAAAAAATAGGTGTGCAGAGGGACATGTGTGTATGCCCTTGTTTAACATACAGACACAACAAGTAATTAGAAGACAAACAGTGCTTTCTACCAAAATCCTCTAGCACACGGTCTGCTCTCCTTACTCAGGGTAAGGATTTGCTTATGATAAGAGTGGAACAAAGTTTCACCAGACTGATTCCTGAAATGGGCAGTTTATTGTACAGCAAGAGATTAAAAAGAACTGGATCTATACCCTAGGAAGATTTATGGAATAAGAATGAGTTCATTAAGACATACAAATATCAAGGCAATGAGTTCAAAAGTCAAGAGGTTTTGTCACAACTTGTGTCGAGGCTTTGGAGAGGGTGCAGAAGAGCATGCTGTCTGGTTTAGAGGGCATGTGCCATTATGAGAGGGTGGACAAACTTCAGTTGTTTCTCTGGAGCGTCGGAGGCTGAGGGGAAGCTCTGAGATAAGTTTATAAGATTATGAGAGGCATAGAGTAAACGGGGACTATCTGTTTCTCAGAGCTGAAAAGCCTAATAGTAGAGGGCACGCAATGAAGGCAAGAAGGGGTAGGTTCAAGGGAGATGTGGCAGGTTAAGTTTTTTTACTTTGAGAGTGGTGGATGCCTGGAATGCGCCGCCTGGTATCATGGTAGAGATAAATACATCAGGAGGTTTTTAAAGAGAAGTTTGGGTAGGCACATGGACATAAGGACGGTGGAGGGAAATGGACATTGTGAGGATAGGAGGGATTAGTGTTGGATATTTTTGATTTGCTTTTTAGCCGGTACAGCACAACACAGAGCCATTCGCCTGTTCCTGTGCTGTTCTTTCCTATGATCTAAAATTCTTAAAGGGACCAAGGGAGATGTAAGGAGCAGTGAAATTTCTGCAGGCTGGTGTCAAAAACTAGGAAAGATCCTCAAAGTAAGAGGCTGGGCATTCGGGATGATACAGGACAAGATTTTTGCAACTGTCAACCTAGAGGGCTGTGAAAATTAATAGATTTATACATATTAAAATAATCAAGGTTTACGGATTAGTGCGGGGAAATTATATAATAGTAAAAGACCAGCCATAATCCTAATGAAAGGTGAAGCAGATGTATCTGTATTCCTGCTTTTTTTGCTAATATCCTTATCCCTGCCCCATACCACCCTGAAATAAACTACAGCTCAAATGTTCTTTTTAGAGGGAGTATTGAATTGATGATACCATAGAGAAAAACACATCCCAATTGCTTTTACTGCATAAACTACAGACAAAGCACATTTTGGAATAAAAAAGGCTGAAATGGTGCTTATGTCTGAAAAGCAATCAGGGAATAGGAGCTCAACATTATAGGGACTCCTGCAATTGAGCGCAATCTGAGTGGGTCTAGATAGAAGCCAAGTCAGATCCAGCTAATGTTGTCTCCCAACACTCAAAGTCCCTGCCCAAGTACAGAGGTATCCAGATGGAGAGGTGGGGTTCATGGGGACAGTAAAGAACAGAAGAGAAGCACAAGGCTGAGAGTGATTTTCCAGAGCCTTGCAATTTTTGCTCGGATAGAAGATAAACTCAACCATATCAGAAGTTACACTCAAAGGCTGAGCATTACATATTCTGGAACAGGAAGAACATACAGCATACTCACACTTGCCAGAACACATCAAGCTTGAACCATTTGCTGACTGGAGGAACAGCATTTGTATTCCTCAATAGATGCTTTCTGCTTTACTCTCCTGTCCAATCCTCCCCAATCCAAAGCCCATTCATACAGGAGAAGGCACTCACCCTGACACTAAGGATCCCCCCTCCTCACTCCTAACATTTGTTACATACTTTTCATCGTTCCTGCCGATTTATTCATCTGCTGCTCTGTCTCATTCAGGCAATTCTCTGCAGACATATCTGAATTCCCAGCCTGGAACCTGTCTTGTGTTATTTTCTTATGAAATAGCTTTTGACCTTCCAACGCATCAGTTCCATTTCCCTACCGACTTCCCTGTAGCATCCAAGCTTGTGCCCTATCTCAGCACCCAATCTGCCAATGCTTTGACAGTTTACAAATGTTCATCTCCTCAACTTTCATTTTGCTGGGTTTCTCCAGATATTTATGCTCCACTGATTCTGGAATCTTTCAGATTTCACATTATACCACCAGGATGTACTGTCATGCCATTAGCTGGTTTCTACTTAACACCCCTTGCCTGCCTTGGCTGTATATTCCTTCATGCCCAACCTAAAAATATTACCCACGTTAGTATCAACTGTTCAGTTGACTACTAGTGTCACGGAGGACAGAATCACACTCTGTTATTTAATAATAGCAACCTCTTCAATACCAATTCGCCGGCAAAGGCAGTTGTCTTTATATTGTTTGGATTTTTTTGGTTTGGCCAGAGCACAGTGATCTCACACTCTTGAGGTTTGCTGTCTTCTGCTATGGCCGTGTTTGTTGAGGAAGTTTTGTAAAATGAGTTCACGTCTGAACTGCATTGTGCCTTGGAACTGTACTCTATTCTAGCAAAACCCCTACTACCCATAATTCCCACACTGTATGACACATCTTGACATCATACCCAAGTAATAATAGTGATGACTTTTTTCCATAGATGCTGCCTGGCCTGCTGAGTTCCTCCAGCATTTTGTGTGTGTTACTTTGATTTCTAGCATCTGCAAATTTTCTTGTTTATTAATAATAAACCTGATTCTCACTCTACATCCATGAAACCGGTTGTCAAAACATATCCCAAAATGGCTGCTTCCCATAGAACCTTCAATAACTTTGGGTACACTTCAGATCTTTAGGAGTTCAGAAAGGGTAAGATGAGGGAACATGCACCAATCCTCGCAGAGGGATCCGAAGTGGAAAGAGAGAGAGATTTCAAGTTCCTGGGTATCAATATCTCTAAGATCTAACCTGGGAATCAATATCTCTAAGGATCTAACCTGGACCCAACATATCGATGCAACCTCAAAGAAGGCACGACAGTGGCTATATTTCATTAATAGTTTGAGATTTAGTATGTTACCTAAGACACTTGCAAATTTCTACTGATGTACTGTGGAGAGCGTTCTAATCAGCTGCATCACCATCTGATACGAGGGGTGGGTACTGCACAGGATCAAAATAAGCTGCTGAGAGTTGTAAACTTAAATCACCCCTGTCATGGGTACTAGCCTCTGTAGTATCCAAGACATCTTTAAGGTGCAGTGCCTCAAAAAGGCAGCATCCATCGTTAAGGACACTCATTGCCCAGGTCATGCCTTATTCTCATTGCTACCATCAGAAAGTAGGTACAGAAGCCTGAAGGCATATATTCAACAATTCAGGAACAGCTTCTTCCCCTCTGCCGTCTGATTTCTGAATGGACACTGAACCCATGAACACTACCTCACTACTTTTCTTATTTCTATTTTTGCACTACTTATTTAATTTAAATATTTTATATATACATACTTACTGTAATTCAGAGGTGTTTTTTTCCTATAATGCATTGTACTGCTCTGCTGCCACAAAGACAACAAAATTCATGATCTATGTTGGTGATATTAAACCTGATTCTGAACAATTTAGTAACAAAACCATGTGACATGGAAGGCCACTTTGTCCATTGTTTGACTGTGCCAGCCCTGTTATGGTGCTAAATGATTGGTCTCACTATCGAATCTGCTTTTCAGGTAGAATGCACCTGAGCACAACTCAGTTCTCAACATTCAACCTTTCACTTTCAGGTTCTGTTATCAAACATCTTAAATCTGGTTCCCATGGTAACTGGCTCACCAGGTAATGGAACCAGTATTTCCTTAAATACTTTTATCGACACCCTTTAACCTCAAATCTCGCCACATTCATTTCTACAATGAAAATAAAACCATCCCTTCGCACAATGCTATTCCCAGCGTTCCCTCCAGATATCCAGTGTCAGCTTTTTGTAATTAGCGAGGACCGACTAATCTTCCCCTTGGGAATGTAGCATGACTGCACTGACCTCGACCCAGACTCCTGTGTTATTCTGCGCTATTCTGCTCTAACTGTGGGTTACACTTTATCTTCTTTTCTCAGGAAGCTCCTTAAAAAGGGAGCCCAGGAGCAAAATACTGCAGATTTTGAAATTCTGAGAAAAAAAAACAGAGAATACTCAGCAGGAAAGATGGCGTTCACTAGAGCAGGGGCTCCTAACATTTTTTATTCCATGGACCAGTGCCATTAAGCAAGGGGTCCATGGACCCAAGGTTGGGGGCCCCTCTAATAAAGAGTTAACATTTCCAATCTCCCTTCATCAAAAGTCGTTGACCTAAAATGTCAATTCTCTAGATGCAGCAGAAAGCTTTTTCCCTTTCCATTGCCAAATGCCTTTTGTTTGTAATTTACCCTATCAAATTTATTGACAACTTGAAAATCTAGTTTAACCCCTCTCAGAAACGAGAAACCCAAGTTCACAGAGAGTCAAACCCTGGTTTATACAGGAACCTTTCTACCAAGCTAAATAGGTTAGACCACAAAACATAGGAGAAGTATTAGGCCATTTGGCCCAACGACTCTGCTCTGCCATCCCATCAAGGCTGATTTACTATCCCTCTCAACCTCACTTTCCTGTCTTCTTGCCATTTACGTATGCCTCATGGGAAATCAGCACTCACCATTCAATTCCATTCCTTCACTCTTGTATCTTCAGACTTGCCACGAGGTACCCATTGTAATAGGGCTGTCTGTTTGACGGTCTGGAACTTTACCAGCTAGAATACAAGCTCTTGCGTCTCTTCCTAGGAACACTTGCTTGCACATCTGGAAATATTCTGGAGCTGCAGAGACAAACAACGAATAGCTCAAAATCTACAAAGGCTGGAAGCAGAACAGATAATTAACACAGCACCAGAGCCTATGTTTGTAACAATAATTGGTATTTGAATTGTGGGTTTAATGCAGTGAAAATTGTCAAGGGGCTTCTCAGCAGCCTCTGGTACCTGTGTTCGTGAACCACTCAGCCAAATATGTTTTTGTCTGTTATTCCTCCCCCCTTCCATCCTACAGCACATCATTTTATTCTTTGTTACAAAATACAGCAAGTACAGAAATCCCAAACAAAGTGGAAAATGGTGGAAATAGTTAGCAGAGCAGATCACTTCTGAGAGAATGAAAACAACTTTTCAGGTAATCAGAATGGGAAAATGTTAGATCTTCTAAGTCTTCAGGATGCCAAGAAACCTGGGGAGTCGTTAAGAGTAATCCAGCATGGAAAACAGCCCCTCAACCCAACTGGTCCATGCCAACCACCACATCCTTCCTGCCCTCCACAATTTCTATCCAAATGCCTGTTAAATGCTGCAGTTGTACCATCTGCTTAACATATTCACTACCAACTCTGTACAGTTGCCCCCGCTCAGGTCTCTTGGATCTTTTCTCTCTTATCCTAATTTTGGACTCCCCAACCATTGGGGAGAAAAAACTATGACTACCCACTTTATCCATACCCCTCATGATTTATAAACTTTTAGACAGTCACTTCTCACTCTCCTGCAGCAGGGACTTAACATCCAGTATGGACAACCTCTCCCTATCACTCAGGCCTTCTACTTTAGTCAATATCCTTATAAATTTCTTCTGCACTCTGTCCTGCTTGACAATGTCTTTCCCATACAGTGTGACCTAAACTGTATGCAATACTCCAAAAGTGTTCCCACCATTGATTTGTATAACAGCAGCTTAATATGCCTACTCCTAAATTCAATGCCCTGACTGATGAAGGTGAGCATGCTAAATGCTTTCTTTACCACCCTGGAAACTGTGGGAGTACATCCTTGGCAAAGTGCATTGGACTTCTGATGAGTGTTGTCGAACAGTGGGATCAGCGCACAGTTCATCAGTGCCTTGCCTTCACTGTATAGGTCCTACCTTGGCTTGAAAGTCCAAACACTTATCTCACACTTATCCAAGTTGAAATCCATTTGCCGTTTCTCAGCCCATCTTTCTAACTGATCAAGATAGTGGGCAAAAATGGATGTTGAAGAGAGAAAAGAATAAAAGGGAAGGTCCAGGTTGAGGTTAGAAAGAGAGACACTGAGAAAGGAAGGGTCAATTAAATGAAGAAATAGATGGGCAAGAGGTGTAAGTGGTACCAGCACGTAGATAATCTGAAATTGATAAACTCAAATCAGGAGACTGGAAGCTGTCTAACTCTTTTTCTGCATGTTTCACATTCTCTAATTCTGATGGTAGACTAGTTGTTCTGCCAGCACTGTATTACTGTGTCCAGGACAGGGTACCACACTAAAGAAAAAGGTTAAGGTCTTAAAATAAAAGAACAAAAGCTGAATGAAGACAAATTTTAGGGTCCTGACTAAACCAGCAGGGTGGTAGCAGAAGCAGCCTCAATCACTGTAAAAGGCATTAGATAATGGGGAGTGAACAGTGGATTGCAACTGCCTAGGCTGCTCATGTATAAAGCTGGCATGAACACGATTCGTTGCACAGATCTTTCCATGCTGTAAACCTTCCTGCAATTGTTACCTTTCCTGACAAATACTGCCTTCAACATTTCCAACATTTTTTATTCCATTCTTCGAGGAATCCAGGTTCCTATCTCTGTTGTGGGCCTCAACCTTTTCAGTATTGTGGCAAGCTTCACATTCTTACAACTTATTGGATAAAAGTATTTTTTCTCTACAATTTCCAACTGAATTTATTACCTATTTTAGATTTCCATTCCACAGTTTTGCACACTTACATCAAAGCTCTGGAATGGTCCCCATAACTAACTGCCTTCTGACTCGGGGGTATGTTACCCACAGGGCTACGGTGTTTAGGGGGTTTGTATCAGCAATTCAAGAATTTTAGCTCAAAACTAAAACACACAGTTTAAGAAATTGTATCACACAGTGGATTCTGGTTCATTTGGCCATCAGTTAATCAAAGCAGTCATTCTGAGGGGTAATTCTTAAAGAACAAAAACAATGCAAGAAAATAACCCGGATTCCCTTTGATTATATTGGGACACTATACCACTTAATTGGGGCAAGCGACCACTCCCGAACATTTTCTAACTAGCATCAGTCATATGCACATTGTGTGGCCGTTAAGACACTACATTGTGCTTAGAATGCACAGTTTTTAAATACAAATTGCATGTTTATATCCCAAAAGCAGTGAATTTTGTCACTGATAGTTGGCAAGTATAAACAGTAAGACAATTCACAACTGTTTTGCTCAGTACGATTTCAAGCATTCAGGCTTGGAGATGCCAGAAACAGCCGGGAGTGAAAATGAAACAATTTTACTGCTTCAAGTTAGGAACTATGAAGAATTTGAAGGTATCGACAATCATCTTGAATGTTACAATTAAAATGAAGATTTGGGGATGCAACCGCCAAAACCACTAATCGATGGGCAGTCCATTATCAGCACTCGGAGGCTGCACAGATTTTGTTCATTTACTGTCAATCAAAAGAAAATATCAGCGTACACTGGATGAATTCTTCTGACATTACTACTGGGGACTAATGCAGTTTTATAGTACTGTAGTAGTTCTGGTAGTATTCTAATTTATTCAGCATTTCGCTTAAATACATAATTTGTTACTGATTAAACAGTAGTTTTTCCTTTTTATACCTTAATAACTATTTCCATGAAACTTTGGCTAATTGGGGCAGTCGCTTAATTGGGCCGAAATGTACTGGTCCCATATGTCCCAATTAACCCGAATCCACTGTATTTTAAATCTGTAAATAACAACCTAGCAACAGTAAAAATGAGCAGATGCCTTTGGATTGTTATAAAAACCCACCAAGCTCAATAATTTTTAAGGGAAGCAATCCTTCCCATGTGATAAATTCCTGTGTCCCAGTGCAACTGAAATTGAAAGCCCACAGTGGGCTTTGTAAGACACTGAAATATCAAACTTGCAGGATGCTGTAATGGACAAAATATCGACCTTACCAATAAGGCCCACATCTCAAGGATAAATTATTTTAACAAATACCAAGAACTCCACATCAGTTTGACAGTTCCTGCACTCCTGCTATCCAACCTGCATAAACCTGTCCTCCCACTAAAGCACAAGGGCGAGGGCAAGATGAGGGATTAGTTATATGAACAAACTGAAAAACAAGGGTTTGTTCTTAAAGCAGAGAGGGTAGAGGAAATAAAGTTAAATCAATTCCAGTAGTTGAACAGTCGAAAAAAAAAGAGGACACTGAGTTAACGTGACTGGCTCAAGAACCAAAAGTAACATGAGGAAAATCTTCGTACAGTGAGGGATTAGGATTTGGAAATCACTGCCTGATTGGCTGGTGGCTTCAGTAATCTTTAAGAGGGAATTGGATAAAGACTTTAAAACTTTCACAGACTTCCAGGTATCGCAGCATTAACAGCTAACAGGCCAGTACAGACACGATGTGTGGAACATTTCAATGATTTTAATCAGCAAAAAATGTTATTTTATCAATGATTTTTTTTCCAAAAGGTAAAAAGAAATTGCAAGGATGTGAAACTGATTTTTTTAATTCCATTCTTAAGAATTATGGAGTCACTAAAACAATAGTAAGAACTGATAGTGAATTAAGATTAATCAAATGCACCCTTTCCATATGGCTGTAGGAAGGGAAAATTACCTGAGGGATGGACCCTTGGCAATTATGGAGGTGGACGGACAACTGCTGTTTCCAAAGCAAAGTGATTGTTTTGTTGTTGGCATGCATTACAGGGAATGTAACAAAAACAGGTAAGTGGACTTCAGATACACATCAGTCACAATTTAATTAAATGGCAGAGGGGCTGAATGACCTGAACCATCCTCGTGTTGTCATGAAAGGATGAGTTAAAGGAGCTACCCTGACTGTTATAGCTTAAACAAAAGCAGAAAATGCTGCAAGCACTCAGCAGGTCAGGCAGTGTCCTGGGGAAAGAAGCAGAATCACTGTTTCAGGTCAAGGACCCTTCAGCAGAACTGGAAAAGTGAGAAAGCAAGCCTGTTTCAAGTTGCAGGGGGGAGGGGTGGAGAGAACAGAGGGAAAATCTCTGATAGGGTGCAGACCCAAGTTGTCAAGGTAACAACTACTTTAACAGCCAGCAATTAAGAGACCGAGGGAAAAAAATAGAAACAAAGAGGTATAGCCACATTTGTAGAGGGAAAAAGAAGGTGATTACTTGAAATTGCTGAATTCAGTATTAAGTGCAGTGGACCGCAACGTGTCCAAACAGAAGATGAGCTGCTGTTTCTCAAGCATAGGTTGGACATTGTTGGAGGAATGTACGAATCTGAAGACAGAGGTCAGAGTGGAAATGGGATGGAAAATTAAAGTGACAGGCAAATGGAAGCAACTGCCCTGGTCAGTTGCCTACTCAACAAGGTCAGCAAACAACAACCAGGAGGCAGACCTGGGTGACTTTTCCTCTTTATACCACCAGCATGGAGGCTCTCACATCCAGGCTGCAATCCTTGTACAAGAGCAGCAAATTCAAATCAAACCAGGGATTTAATCCGAGATTATCCTCAAGTGAATGATGATTCAGTGTCATACCAGAATGATCAAGTTACCACTGCAGCTGACACAGCTTTCAACCTACAGTTGTGTTTGAGAGCCCTTTAAATAAAAAAAAGGAAGTTTTAAAACAGAGTTTGTGGGTCCAATTAAAGAGTGCTTCCATGTAAACTGCCAGATACAGCAGGCTGCAGCACCTAGTGTTCACTGAGTAGGAAATACAACCAGGGTTAAACCTTGCTGCAGTCCTGGTCTGTTCACACAAAGGAAGTAAAACAAACTGCAACTCAGAATCTGCCCCAGTCAGGCCCCTCCATGATCTAACAGCTGCCTGCAATGAAGGAGCTCACTGGGTCTACGCTCCAGAAATAGCCAGGAAAAACAACCCAGAAGACTGCACTCACAGCTCCGAAATGACATTTTCAAAGAGGAGAGAAGGGCAAAACTGAATCTGACCACCATATCACTATGGCAACAAAACCCAGAACAGAGTCCAAAAGCCTCCCTTCTTTCTCTCAACCATCACATCAGCACGAGAGCAGAACTGTTTATGTATATAAGGCTGGCTGCACAGCTTAGGTCTTGCCCAGAGCAATGGCAAAAGCCAAGAGCTATGCAATGAGACATACCACAAACTGCCTTCCCCTGGGACCGGCAGTGAACGCACTCCCTCCAAAACCTTTGGTGTCAGTGCAGCTGTTGCCATGACAACTGCAGGCCTAAATCATGTCTGTGAGCAAGCAGCCTCCTCACCCTTCCTGTGCCAGGGAATTTAAGGTGTGGTTCATTTGGCCTTCTTCCACCTGGTGACTCAGCATTGAGCAGTTTCTCCCAGCACAGAGCTCAAAGAACCGGTCATCTCTCCAGCATGGTGTCCATGTCCAGTAATGTGGCCACTACACTTCCCACAACTCATTCTAATATAGCAACATAACAAATGAGATGTCAATATGGCCCTTTAAATCTTCACTGCAATTTCATCAATACAGCATTAATTGTAGGTAAATTGGACTAGGCTCTATGACTAGTCAAGTCACAGCTGGTAACAGGAATAGTCAGTTGGTAGCAGCACAGTTAAACAAGTCACTGGTTCGCAATGCCTGAGACCCAAGTTCAATCCTGGCTTTGGACGCTACCTGCGTGAAGTCTTCATGTTCTCCCTGCGACTGTGTAGGTTGATGCTTGTCTCCCACACATCTCAAAGGTGGTATCTGGAAGGTTAATTAATCACAAAGTTGCACCTACTGTACAAGCAAGTGGTACTATTGGGCCAGCTGATGGGGATGTAGAGAATATTAATGGGATCAAGGGAGGGTTAGTACTGATGGTTGCCAGAGACTTGAGGTGAAACGTCCGCTTCCATGCTACATCTCTCTTTTACAATCAACCCTATCTTAGTTTCTGTTTCACTGTCCCAGTTTCCCAATACACCAAATATCCGTCTCAGCCTTGAAGATGAGAAATGACATGGCCTTCACATCTCTCCCGGGTAGAAGTCCAAAGAGTCACAACCCTTGGAAAATAAATTCCTTTTCTCCATCTTAGTGGATGGCCCACTATTCATGAAAACTGAGAGGTCTTTAAGTGGAAACATCCACTCAGCACCTGTTGTGTCAATCCCCCTCTGAAATTCTCATTTCAATTAACTGCCCTCATTCTTCCAAATCCCATGGCATGGCATAGTCCAGGCAGCGCAGACCTGCTGCCTCAGTTCCAGCAGCCCAGATTCAAACTCAATTTCCAGTGTTGTCTGTGTGGAGTTTGCAGAGCCAGTGACTGCATGGCTCCTGGTTCCTCGTACATCACAAATACTGGTATGCTAATCGGACACCAAACAAAAGTTGACCCTGTTGGGTGGGTGAGTAGTAGAATCTAAGGGAGTTGATGGGAATGTGCAAGAAAAGTTACAGGGAGTGAGTGAGTGAGTGTGTTTGATTGCTCTGTGAGCAGACAAAGGAGTCATTCATTAAGTCTATGTCATAGCAAATATGAAAACTGGCTCAACCTTTCTTCTTAAGATAAGCCCTGTCTTCATTACTTGCTTTCCCATCTTTGCAGCATCAGTGAGTTTGGCTACAGTGAACTGGGTCCCTTCATCAAAGTCATTAATATAAACAGTTGAGGCCCCGGCACAGTTCCCTGTGACACCCGTTTGCTGACATGAAATGACCCATTTATCTCAACTAGCCGTTTGCCAATTCTTCTCTCATGCTAATATATTACTGTCAATGCCAGTAGCTTTTAATTTGTATATTAATTT
Source organism: Hypanus sabinus (assembly GCF_030144855.1). NCBI lineage: Eukaryota > Metazoa > Chordata > Chondrichthyes > Myliobatiformes > Dasyatidae > Hypanus > Hypanus sabinus. The sequence goes on from NC_082734.1 coordinate 17,358,186, forward strand.
TTAATGCAGCACACAAGAATGCCTTCTGGAAATCCAAAAACACTGCCTTTTTTAACATTCTGCTTGTTATATCCTCAAAGAGCACTAGCAATTTTGTCAAAAAGATTTCCCCATGGGCTACAAGTGGGACCTATTTGTGCATAATGCCAGAAAAGATTCACCACTTTGCTAAATCATCAACTTTTTTAAAAATCTTTAACTATCCATCCGCCTTCCCATGAGGAAGTGAACACAAGAGTGTGGGTTTGGTGGGAGAGTAATTACACACGCAAAATCCCCATCGCTTTTTCCCCCAACACCTGTTCCCTCCCATCAATTATACCACACACTGCTTCGGCCTGCAAATGGTGACCTGGGTCAAGGTCGGTGCCACAGAACTAAATTCTGATACAACCAGACACTGAGAAACAATGTCCAAAGAAGGTCATGATGACTACATTAATACAATTTTTTTTATGCCAAGATTGCTCCAAACTTTACAATCACTGAAGCTTTTTCGTCATGTAATCATTGCTGCACACCAGCAGCTAACTTATATTAAAAAAAATTCCCCCATAAGCTAAATGATTATGTGGTTTATTTCGAGTGATGGTGGTTAAGAAATGAATAATAGCTTTTACACCAGGGAGAGCTTTGCCGTTCTTTGAACAGCACCATGGAATTCCTTGCATTCACTGAAAAGCAGAAAACGTTTACTGTTTCTCTCCTACTTTATTCAAAATAGTGATCCTTGGCTGTGGAGCACATCTTCATGCCCAACCATTCCCCCAGTGGCCCAGCACCCTCAATCTCATCTCCAACATGTCCTCACAGTGCAGTACTCTCTGCCCTGCTGGGAGTTACAATGTTATTCAACTTACCAACAAGACCATGACCATCCACGTTGGGTGTGAAGAGCAGAAGCTACACCACGAATCTGCATGTAAACTGAATGCTGATCCAAGCTTGTTATCACTGAAGATTAGGTTTCGATTACATAAAGAGGCCGCTAATAAACACAGATGTGCCAGGAATAATTCCAATCTAAAACACTGCCTCTGTTTGCCACAGTCCACCCAAAGAAACCAACAGGCAACTTGGCTTCAATTCATCCTTCCAGAGCCCCAGTATAAATCCCAATAACTCAACCCTTGGTTGTAATTGGCACTGGCTAGGTAAACGTCTTCTATCATTTACCAAATTTACAATCAGCTCTGCGCACGGGAAATCAGATTCCAGCTTAACCAAATGGCACAATGGTAGCAAAAAAAAACATCGGCTGTAGCTAAGCGGGTTACTCTTACCTCAAATCAGTATGCTGTGGGCTTAAGTCACAGTCCATTGATTGATATGCCACAGCAGTACTGACGGATTGCTGTACTGTCAGGGGTGTCATCATTCGGTAGAGATATTAAACAGAGACCTCCTTCAGTATGCAAAAAAACCATGCAGTTAGTTAACGATCAAAGGAATTCTACCTATGTCCCATTCAAATCATCAATCTGATTACTTGATATTTACCATGTTATCACAAGTATGCAAACAGATATCTACATCATCACACCTCTACATCAGGGGTTCCCAACCTGGGGTCCACAGACCCCTCGGTTAACGGTCCTTGGTATAAAAGCATTGGGAACCCCTGCACTACATAAGCTGGGTTATCCCAAAAATATGAAAATTAGTAATTCCATTCAAGTCTGGCAGATATTCTCCAGAGCACTGACTTGTTCAGTCCTGACGAAGGGTCATCAACCTGAAACATAAACTCGATTTTGCTCTGCACAGACACTGGCAGATTTATTGAGTATTTTCATCACTTTGTTTATAATCCAGATTTCCAACATCTGAAATTCTTTTGTTATTTTTCAATGCTCTCCAGAGGAGATGATTTGTATGTGTTTGAAATTTTAAATGGAGAAAAGCTGTTACATCATGCCCTAATGCTCTTTAATTTGTTCTTCATATATAATCTTAAAACCCTTTGATCAAGAAAAATAAATATGTTCTTGCTTCAATGGCTCTTTGAATGCGCAAAGTTCAGGATGCTGCAAGATTTCTTATGGAGTGACCCTGGTCTCCTGATGGTCCTCTGACACAACATCCTTCAAGTCACTTTTGAAGGTTTTCTAAAATATCTCAGCTCTTTTACCTTGTCTTTGATCTCAACAAAAATTCTTGCTATAACCTGTATCTCATTATGATATCCCCATGTCTGACTTGCCAATATTTGAAAAATGTGGATCAGTACCATCTCCACTCCAAGTTCCTACAGCTGAACAATCCTCAATCTACTGAACATGTGTCATCTTTTTATCGAGCTCTACAATGATTTTATGTTTTTATGGTATAGTGCAATCTTTTCACAGCTTGTTAAATATCTTGGACACGTTGCATGCACTGTTTAAAAATGAACACTTGGGTGGATTGAACAACTGGATCTCATAATTGAAAGGATGGCAGGGTAGAAAAAGAAAGGTTATCTGTACAAAGGCTCCAAAAATAATCTGAAGAGAATTTCCAACAGTTCAGCATCAATCCCAAGGCTACCATACAAATAAATAACGACAGTATTAGCTGGCAGCCCTTGACAAGACCAGCATGCAACTTCTGAGTAAGATCCACCAAATCATTCCCAGGCTCCACACAAAAACACTACAGCATCAATCATCGCCATCATTAATTCCCATCTCCACAGTACAGCACATTTTGTACGTCAATGGTTGGACTTACAGTCAGTGCTAAGACCTGCAAAAATATCAGCTGCATTGCACTACCAAGATAGTAACTTCAATAGTATGACATTGGCTGTAAGGTGCTGATCAATATATTTTACTTGTTAATTCAAATACTTTATAATAATCCTGTGGGACATGGTTGATAGGCGTCTTCCGCACCTACCTTAAATTACCAAATTTAACATGTTGGCATCTTGCCAAAAAGTCATCCTCTAATAACTACATCAACTGAACTTGTGTCACAAAAGAGCTGAACTACAATGGTGAGATAAGAATGACTCTTTGAAATCAAGGCTAAGTTGACAGATTGTAACTTTGAGGAGCCCTAACAGACCTGGCCAATGGGACATGAAGAATAAACTCATTGTCTAGAGTAATATATCCCTCATAGTTATGTTGCTGGAGATCAACTATTTGATCTCAGAACATTACTGTAGGAATTCCTCATGGCAATTTTCTGGGTTAGGTCATTGCTAACTTGTTCAGTCAAGTGTACAAGGATGGGTCTTATACTTAACATCCTACTCTGATTAAACATATGGACCAGTTCTCATACCTCAGGAGCTACCAATGACTCAACACCAGTGATGAAATTCGCCACCTTTTTCAGTGCATCAACACAGCTTTTAGTCACCTGAGAAAATGGGTGTTTCGATAGAATGATCTCTGACTCCGAATAATGGCCCACCAGGAGGCAGTGATCATTAGCAAACTTTAGATATCACAAATGGAGAGAGAAAAAACATGAATGATTTTGACGCCTCCTTGTAAAAGTGTAACAACCCATCAATTCCTAGGAATCCCTTGCTCAAAATAGTGGAAGAACCTCTGGGATGGTACCACGAAAATTCGAACTATTTGACAGACACCCAGTATTCTACTCCATTGGTTTCGATAGGGTCATAAACTATAGTGAAAATATGCTAATCATAACATCAAGGTTCCGAATTAATGATGCAACTACTGACTCTAAATTTTATTAGATTAGTAATACAAATGTTGTTGGTATGAGAAATGGTCCGAGGCCTGAGTCTCTACAGCAGGTTCTTACCTCCCAACTTCCCAAATCCCCTTCACCATCCACAAGGTGCAAGTCAGGAAATGGAAAGAATACTTCCCACTTGTCTCATTGAAGAACCCCAATAACGCAAGTTCATTGGAATCCAGGAAAAGTATCCATATATTATTGCTGCAGTGTATCATTTACACCCTATACTGCAGTTGGTATTTTACATCGATGACACCTTCCAAAGTAGAAACCTTTACTACCAAAGAACCAACTGAAATTTTCCTTGCCTGCCAACTGAGCAACTGAAATTTTCCTTGCCTGCCAACTCTTTCCCGTAAAGAGACGTACCAACTTGGAATAATATCCTTGTTACCTCATAGCTGCCTAAATACAATGGCTCCCTCTGCATCTGAACCAAATGAATACAACAGTTCATAGTGGCAGTTCACCATCATCTTCTCGAGGCCTTGTGAAATGGACATTAATTTACTGACAATACCAACATCTCAAAAGTAAGGAAAAGGCCATGAATTAATTTTCTATAAATAAATTAAGAGAATGTCTGTGTATTATTTATCTAAAATTTTCAAATGCATATTAGGAGTTTCCCTGCATGAGTTTCTAATACTGTAGATAAAAACTGCTTAGTGGTGAAACAGCAACTACAAAGACAGAAGGGTGTAATTACTGTGATATGGTTACATGGCCGGATTCCATCGTGTGCAAAGTGTGTAATGACAGCATTGTCAGCCACACAACTGATTGTGGACTGGAACTTACAGCACGGCTCTCAGTGTAATTCAAAGCAGATTTTAATCCATTAATTTATTTATTAAAATCTATTCAACTATTGTTACCCAAATACATTGGGGCAAATGATCTATTCCACACCATCCATAAAAAGTGTTTCGTCTCCCCACAAAAACACCTCTTCTTAAAATCATCATTATCTGCTGTGTCATATGACATAGGTGACTATGACTGTTCTTGGCAATCTGTTCTACAGAAGCGGTTTGCCATTGCCTTCTCTGGGCAGTGTCTTTACAAGACGTGTGATCCCAACCATTATCAACACTCTTCAGAGTGTATCTGCCTGGTGTGAGTGGTCGCATAACCAGGACTTGTCATACGTACCAGCTGCTTATACAGCTGTCCACCACCTGCTCCCATGGCTTAACGTGACCCTGATCAGGGGCTAAGCAGGTCCTACACCTTGCCCAAGGGTGACCTGCAGGCTAGCGAAGGGAAAGGAGCGCCTTTCACTTCCTTTAGCAGAGATGCACCTCCATCCCGCCATCTCACTTTTTCCAATAGTGAAGAATAATTTTACAATATGTGCAAAATAATTCCTAGTCACTTTGTTCCGGAAGCTTGATTGACAGGAGAATTACCACTACCCACAGGAACAGGGATGTCAAAATACATAGCCTAAAAGTAGCAGCAGAATTAACAATAGGAATTTTAAAATGACAGCTTGCATCTTTAAACTGGAGATTGAATAGCCATTCAAGTCCAACTCTTAAAACTAAAATCATAAATGATCTCTCTCCTGGCACTTACCCTTGCAAGCAGAACAAGTACCACAACTGCCCCTCCACAGTCTCCCTCACTACCATTCAGGGCCCCAAACAGTCCTTCCAGGTGAGGCGATACTTCACCTGTGAGTCTGTTGGGGTCATATACTATGTCCAGGGCTCTCAGAGTGGCCTCCTGCATATCAATGAGACCCAACACAGATTGGGAGACCATTTTGCTGGGATCTCACAGTGGCTACCCATTTTAATTCCACTTCCTATTTGCATTCCAAAATGTCAATCTATGGCCTTCTCTACTGTCGTGATGAAGCCACCATCAGGTTGGAGGAACACCTTATGTTCCGTCTGGGTAGTCTCCAACCTGATGGCATGAACATCGATTTCTCAAACTTCTGGTAATGCAGTCAGTGCAGGGTGCCCCTGTGGCCTTTCCCCTCAGCAATAAGAAAAGGAAGATAGTACAGATGAATGAGTGGCTGAGGAAGTGGTGCAGGGGTAAGCTTTCAGATTTCGGGATCATTGGGATCTCTTCTGGGAAACATATGACCTGTATAAAAAGGATGGGTTACCCCTGAAACCAAGGAGGACCAATATCCTTGTGGACAGTTTGTTAGAACTGTTGGCGAGGGTCTAAAATAATTTACGGGGGAGGGGAACCTGAGTGATAGGGCTGAGGATGGGACAGCCTTTATACCGTATAGTAAGTCTGTGAGGTACGACAGACAGATGATAGGGCAAAATTGCAGTCAGTAGGATGAGTTGAAATGTAACACTGGGGTAAAATTGAAAAGGATGATGAATACAGGGCTGAAGTCATTATATTTGAATGCATGCAGTATACAGAATAAAGTAGATGATCTTATAGCAGAGTTAGATATTGGCAAATATGAAGCTGTGGGTATCATTGAGTCATGGCTCAAGGAAGATCGTAGTTGGGAGCTGAACATCCAGGAACACGCATTGTATTGAAAAGACAGGTAGGTAGGCAGATGGGGTGGGGTGGCTCTGTTGGCAAAAAAAAAAGAAATCAATTCTTTAGAAAGAGGTGACATAGGATTGGAAGATGTAGAATCCCTGTGAGGACAGTTAAGAAACTGTAATGGTAAAAAGCCCTTGATGGAAGCTACATACAGACCAAACAGTAGCCAGGATATGGGATACAAATTAGTGAGACATAGAAAATGCATGTAAAAAGGTCAATGCTATGATAGTGATGGAAGATTTTAATATGTAGGGTCCCAAAAGAGAGAATCTGTAGAATACCTACAAGTTGGCTTTTTAAAACAGCTTGTGATTGAGCCCACTAAGGTAAAGCCAATTCTGGTATAGATGTTATGTAATGAACCAGACTTCATTAGGGAGCTTACGGTAAAGGAAGTGGAGGCAGTGATCATAATATGATAGTATTCACAGAGCAACTTGAGAGGGAGAAAATAAGATCAGATATATCAGCATTACAGTGGAAGTAAAGGGAATTACAGAGGCATGAGACGTGCTGGGCAAAGTTGATTAGATGGGGACACTATCAAAGAGGCCAAAGTGAGCATGGTTTTCTTAAGGGGAAATCTTGCCTGACAAATCTGTTGGAATTCTTTGAGGAAATAACAGATCGGGTAAACAAAGGAGAGTCCCTGGAAGTTGTTTACTTGGTTTTCAGAAGGCCTTTTACAAGGTGCCACACATGAGGATGTTTAATATGTTAAGAGCCCACGGAATTACAGGAAAGATACTAGCAGATTGGCTGACTGGCAGGAGGCAAAGAGTGGAAATAAAAGGAGCCTATTCTGGTTGGTTGTTGGTGACAAGTGGTGCTCCAGAGGAGTCAGTGTTGAGACCACATTATATGTTAATGGTTTGAATGACAGAATTGATGGTCTTGTTTACATACAATACAAAGATAAATGGAGAGGCGAGTGAGGAATCAGGAAGTTTGCAGGAGGACTTAGGAGCTAAAACGGCAACTCCCTTGCTTGCATCTTCAGAAACAGCTCTGTTTCTATCTTTGATGTCTCTTTTTTCCCCTTTCCAAGGTTCTTTTGAAGACCCTGACCTGGAGTTACACTCTGACTTCAGGTCTTTGTGGGAATGGGAACCGCACTCAGGGCCTCATGACTGGCCCCTTTTTATTATCCCAAGGACTCGGTCTGCTTTTTCATGGCTCTGGAGACGGGCTGATTCTAACTCAGTGCCCCTGAGTGAGGCGTGTGTGAGAACACAGAACATCAGGAACAGCAAGTTAGCTGCCATGAGCTGTGTGCCCATAGACCTGAGCCTTTCCGGGTGCAGAGCTTGGAAAAAGTGACACAACAAGACTTTTAACATCATAAATCCACCAGTTGTTTGTTACGTCTCCCCTCTTGCAATGACACGGGGATATCTCTTTTTCCCTTATTAGGGACAGAGAGAGAGCCTGTGGTATGTCACATTACTGGGTGAACGAGTAGTCTTGGGGTACTGCAAGACTGTGTCTTTATTGATGCTTTGATGCACGCTTGAGTGCTTGGAGAAGGGCACCAATGCCTTTTTGCTGGGAGCTTTGGGGTTCTAACATTTGACTGTCATTCATTCTTTGGGGCACTCCTCTGTTTTCGTGGATGTTTATTATGTAAAAAGAATTTCAGGATGTATATTGTATACAATTCTCTGACATTAAGTTTACCTATTGAAATTAGAAGACAGAGCAAAGAAGTGGCAGATGGAATATAGTGTGGTAGGAAAGTGTGTGGTCTTTTACCAGTTTGACAGCTGGTAAAATCGCGCACACACACACACACCCCCAGGCAAAACCAGCTGCCAGAACTCTTTGAATATCTCTGAAAGGTGCTTACAGTCACATTAAAACAAAATCAAAAATTAAAATTAGTCAAAATTAACAACAGTAAAAAAGTAGAATACTGAAGGTACACCTGTTAACCCAAACAATTCAATGAAAATGACTTGAAACTTGCCACTCTCATGAAAATCCATTACAATCCATTGAAAGTCAATGACTAACCAGACATCCTTTTAGCTTTCAGATTTCCCAAATAAGATGTATTATCTCTATTTAACTGCACAACACTGAAGTCAGAATAGGAGTTGCCATTACAATGGCATTTAAGTGTTTTGATTGTCAACAAAACTTTTCCTAGAAAAAAAGTCATGCACCACTGCAGTAGTCTCGCTCTCTACATCTATACTTTTCTTGGAGGTATTGGAAGGACTGCTTACAATATTGATTAATGGATTACAGGGTTGAAGTACGAAGGACTGAGATTTAACACGTTTCCAGATCTAGTCTTCTGATTCTAATAGAGCACCAAACCAGATCAGGGCACTGAATTTGCACTTAACCATCATAGAAGAAAGTGGTTTCAGGAGCCTGTTGCAGTGCCCAAGGTGATTTTCAAGGTGGTGCCAGGCTGCAATGTTCATCATGCATAGATTTAGGGGCCAGGTGAGGGTTTAGAGATAGGGACAAAGGGGCATTAGAGGTCAGGGGCAGTTGAGGGTAGGAGCTGGTGGTTGGAACCTAGGTTGGGGGCATTCTGTGGTCGAAGTCTAGTGATCTCTGGGAGCTGGGTTGGCAAGAGCCAAGGACAAAGAATAGCGAACTATGTACCAAGGACCGTGATTAGGAGGCCCCAAAAACAAGCACTGGTGATCCCTCCAGGTCAGTGAATTCTGGGGTCACAGGTCCAGGAGGGCCAAGTCAATGAGTCCCAGCATCAGAGGTCCATGGAAGTCCAGAGGTCAAGGTCCCATGATCAGTGAGGTCTGGGGTCAAAACCGGAGGCTGAAGCTAAAGGTTGAAGACTGAAGATGTTGATTCTGGAGATGGAAGTCCAAAGGTCAAAGTACCTGGGTCAGCACGTTCAATGTCTGAGTCCAGGCCAGGGACTGGAGGCCCATAGATGGCCTGTCTTGTGGCTGGAGCCCTAGGGGTGGATGGGAGAGTGTGAAAACAACTTGTCTAGCCAAGTACAGTACTTATTTTACAAAGTAAAAGCACTTGTTGTACTTTGTTTTGTTGCTTTGCTGAATGCTGAGGGCATGCTATGTTGGCGTCAGAAAGTGTGGTAACACTTGCGGGCTGCTCCTCCACATATCCTTGTGTTGTGCTGGCTGTTAACACAAAGTATTTTACTGTACGTTTGGATGCACATGGGATAAATAAATAAACCTGAATCTGATGTAAGAAGCAAATACTCTCACATTTAAGAAGCATCTAGACAATAACCTGAATTGCCAATTATTAGAGATTAGCCATGATGGCTTAGCAGTTAGTGCCATGCTATTACAGCTCGGCATGTTCCCGTTCTGTAAGGAGTCTCTGTGCGTCCTCCCTCGGTTTGGTTTTCCCTGGGTGCTCCAGCTTCCTCCCACAGTCCAAACACGTACAGGTAGGTTAACTCTTCATTATCAAATTGTCCTACAATTAGGTAGGGTTAATCGATATTGTTAGGTTGCTGGAGTGGCATGGCTTGAAGGGCTTACTCCATGCTGTATCACGAAATAAATAAATAAGCAAGCAAGCAGAATGGCAGGCATGTATATAGTGAGTTTCCGCACCGTACAACTCTGACTCTATTCTGGTCACCACGTTATAGGACAGGTGCACTTGCATGATACAGAGTGTACAGGAGATTTATTAGGATGTAATTTTAGCTATGAAATTGGATAAGCTTGGGTTATTTTACATGGAACAGAGGAGGCTAAGGGAAGATTTCACTGAGATAAGTAAAATTATGAGGAATCTCAGAGTATACGGGAAGGATGCATTTCACATAATTGTGTGACCATAATCCAGGGGGTGGGCAGAAAGTAACAGATAGGTGGATTGAGGGGAGGTAAAATGGGGGTCTCAGAACTCACTGCTTGAAAGGATGGTGGAGGTAAAGGCCTTCAGAACACTTAAAAACTACTTGGATATGTACTTGAAGAGCCGTGACCTGCAGGGCTAGAGACACAGTGCTGCAATTAGGTTGGCTAAGTCTTTGTCCAATAGCAGAGACATGGGCTGAACTATGGCCTTGTGTGTAGTAAGTTTTCAATGATTCTGTAGGTCAGGCTTTAGAATATTGAAGTGCTCTCACTGAAGATTCTGAGAAAAATTGGTAGATTACATGCTAAGATATTTTTTCCCCTGACTGGAGTGTGCAAAATTCAGTGTCAGCATAACAATCTACCAGTTAAAACTAAGATGAGAAATCTTTCTTTAAAGGCCTGTGAGTGCTTTGGACTGAGGATATGGAATGATCCAGCATATTCAAAACAATCAAGACATTCAGAGCTAAATTCTGAATTCCTGTTTCAGAGTTATTGCAAAAGTACCTTTATAGTTTAAGCTGCAAAAGCTCAAGACGGGAGTTTACCACTAAAAAAACATGGGAATTGGTAATAAACCTTAACCTTCTCAGTGATGCCTTTACCCATGAATGAGTGGGTGGAAAAGAGGATGTGATGTTAAGAATCAGATACAATCTAAGATAATGGCAAAGGAGATTTGCAGAATCAGATAAAAATATACATCAAAAGGAATATCACCTGTTCCCTTGTGCTTTTCCCACCATTCAATAAGATCACAGCTGACCTTTTATCTCAGTGCCACTTTCCTGCACAAGCCCATACCCCTTGATCTTTGATACAAAAATAAATTTCTGCTTTGAACGTACAGAGTGGCCACCTGCTTGTTAACGCAAATATCTAATCAGCCAATCAAATGCCAGCAATTCATACATAAAAGCAAGCACGGTCAAGAGGTTCAGTTGTTGTTCAGACCAAACATCAGAATGGGGAAGAAATATGATCTAAGTGACTTTGACCGTGGAATGATTGTTGGTGCCAGATGGGGTAGTTTGAGTATCTCAAAAAATGCTGATCTCTTGGGATTTTCAATGAGCACAAATCTCTCGAGTTTACAAAGAATGGTGTGATAAACAAAAAGCATCAGTTCTGTGGACAAAAATACCCTGTTAATGAGAGAGGTCAGAGGAGAATGGCCAGACAAGTTCAAGCTGACAGGAAGGCGACAGTAACTCAAATAACTATGTGTTACAACAGTGGTGTGCAGAAGAGTAACTCTGAATGCACAAGTGGAGGAGTTACAACAGAGACTCACTCCTGTACCTAATAAATGGTCACTGAGTGTATATCCTTCCTTAGGTAGGAAAACCAGACCAGTACATAATATTCCATATTCAGATTCAAGTGGAGCAAAACATTTCTACTCCTGCAGTAAAGGCTAACTGGCCATTTGTCTTCCCAGTTACTTGCGACATACCTGCAAATGACTGAATGATTTGTGTACGAGGTCTATTGGAACACAAAAATCTTTCAATCTTACACTAATTAAAAAAGACTAACTTCCTATCATTTCTACTGTATGGTTCACTGCAGCTCTATACCCTTGTATTGTATCTCCTTGCAGCTCCCCAAATCCATTTATATTTATTGTGGCTCACAATTTATTGTCATCTATAACCTTGGATATGCTGTTCTCTTTCCTTCAAAGCACTTACACATATGCTCAACAACAGAAGCTTCAAAGCTGCACTTGCCAACCTACTGGAGTACATTCTTTTTATTCCAACTATCTGTCAACCAATTACCAACCTCCAATACCAGATGTTTTTACCAGCAGTTTTTCTGCATGAGTCCTTTTTAAATGTCCTGTGGAAAGCCATACACACACACACACACTGAAATGAACTGCCCTTCACAAATTTGTGCAACTTTATTGCCTTATATTTGTTCACCTATTAGCAATCATTGAGGCTGGTGATGGATTTCAGCACTATCATTGTTAAACTGGTTTTCCCCCTTCTACCTTTTTAAACATTGCTTAAAAATTAGCCCAATTTCAAACTTATTTGTTTTAATCCCCAAAAGGGAGAGAAAAATAACAGGATACCCAATTTCTGATCATCTAAATCAGCCATATTTTAGATGCTTGAGAAATTCTGATTGGACATGAGAAACCTCGCCTAGTCAAGTCCAGCATAGGAAAACAGCATTTAAAAGAGTGACAGACCCATAACCACCAGCACTGTACCCCAGTATGAAAAATGACAATATTTTGCCATACATTTACAAACTGGTACGTACAGCCTCAGGCAGCCCATCTTAGTACAGTGAACTGCATGAACGGAGAGCACATTTACAATTCATAGCCGTCAGAAACTGTCAGCTTGTCAACAGCCACATGGGGCCACGGTCAGAGGAGGAGGTGGAGGAATGTGGGCCTCCACTGCACTAAGCTAGGACAGAATCTGTACCGCACGGCACTGAGAAGGGCACATACACGATACTAGGCTCTGATTAAAATGAGAGTGCTCAAGACTGGAGATACAACAGAAAATGAGCATCTGAAGAAAATCTGTAAAAAGCAACTGGAGCAAAGGCTGACCTTGTAGGGAACACAGATACCCATACCACAAGCAAAAAGCACTGAGAAAGAGCAAGATTAAGGGTACCAATAGAGGCCAAATATTAGATCCAAGATGAATTTTTATTAAAAGATGAAGCATGTCAAAGGAGCTTGGACAAATTGTATTTGCACCCTATGGTCATTCAGCACCTACAATTTGTTCATCCATGCAATTATATCCAATTGACTAGTAACTCTTTACTCTTCATTATTTCTAGAAATTTGCTGAATGAATATTAATCTTAAAAACTCCTAATGACTCCTCCAAAATGGAGGATGGTATTCCAGATTTTCAACAATCCACGGGTGAATAAAAAAATCTCCGAATTTCACTCCTCTAATTTTTGAATTTGCCACCAGAGGAAATAGTATCTACTTGATCACTGGTTTGATATTTTAAACTTTTTGATTACCTCTCATGATGCCTTCTCACATTGAACTCAATTTTCCATTGTATACTGCAATCTATTTTAGCCAGGATTAGTAATAGAGATAGACTAAAGAGATTGACATTATACTCCTTGGAGAAGGTTAAGAGATTTGATTACTCTTTTCAAAATTGTGCCATTTCTAGATTTAAACACATTTACAACGGTTAAAGAGTAGAAAACTTAAGGGAACTGATTTAAGGTAAAGAGCAGAAACAGAATGAGACCAGCTATTTTACGAATACAATGAGCAATTGGCATTTAGATGCTCTGAATTTGCCTCTGCCAACTTAACAAAGAAATATCTTCAAAAGAAATTGGATCAATAATTATAAAAATAACTGTAAGATAATGGGGGGAGAAACAAGAAATTAATTGGATTTCCTATGAAAGAATTAGGTTGACCTTTTGAACCAAACAGGATCTTCCAATGCTGTAGCATTCTTTAATTTTATGACCCTTTTAAAGCTCAATTCCATTTACACAACTTGCAACTGAACTCTTCAGCAAAAACTTTGGATATGGAACTTTTCATCCCTTGTCAACTAATTACCCCTCATTGACATATCACAGCCCAACTCTCACCATCAACTGCTACAGGTGAACCGCTGATCAGAAAGGCAACCAGATCAGCCACATAAAATACTGTGATGACAGAGTAGCTCAGAAGCTAGGTATTCCTCAGCAAAAGACTGACTCACTCTGCCTGACACCCCAAAGCCTTTCCAGCAACCTCCATTCCTCCTTATTTGCCTAAAACTCATCTGCCAGGGCAAAGCAGCTGACCTGACTGGCACCTTAACAACACCATAGCCATTCATTCCTTCCAAACATTCTGTGCTCTCTGCATGTCATCCCCAAATCAACCCAAACAAAATCAATGCATTAATAACTAACTTGAATGACAGAAAGCTACAGTCACTTAACTTACTAGTATAGATAGATCTGAAAACTTGTTGTGAAGAGAACGGAAGGCAGCTACAAAGGTCAAGTTATTTGGGCATAGGTCTAGAGCTGGAGTACAATATGTAAAAAATATGAAATTAATCAAGTAGGCAGGAAAAATGAAACAAGGACATTTTTCCAAATGGTGGAAGATCGCAGCTCTGAGAAGCTTTGGTGCCCTAAAGAATCATTTGCAAAAGGCTAGTACAGTCAAACCGTGTTACAGGGGTGGGGGACTTTCCTACAGAAGAGTGCATATCACGATCTTCTGTAACATGAACCATATTATCTATGCACACACAAGAAAAAAAGTGTTTATTTACTTCTCACCCCACTACATAGAGTATTTTTAATTATACTTTTAAGTAGTGGATTGTGAGTTCCGTAAAGGCAAATTTATTATTAGCCAAATTGCCATAACGTTGGGGGAAGGGGGGGGGGGTCACTTGTGTGCAGCTACAGCAAGTATTTAAGTAATTAGGAAACTAATAATGTTTATTTCTTGGGGAATTGAACACAAAACAAAATCTCTCCACTTTGTGCTTTGGTTATAAAGGACAATGGTGAGATCATATCTGGAATACAAGGTCCAGTATTGAACATCTTATTTAGATGTAGCTTATATAAAGTTTACAAGTTTGATAGCTAGATTATACCTTACAAAAATTGGACATCCACAGAATTTTAGATGAATGAGGGAAAATTTGATTGAATCGTAACATCCTGAAAAGTCTGTATGAGCTGGGCCTGGAAAGGATGCTTCTTCCTGTAGAGAATCTAAAACAAGGTCACTAACAAATTAAAAGGTCCACTCAATGAAAAAGGTTATTTTCTTTTTCTGAGGATTGAGTCATTGGGCCTCTTTCTCACAAAGCACTGGGGGTTACCAAGGTAAACAGGAATGAAGAATTGAAATTCTGGTCTGATTAGACATGATTATATTATAGGGCAGACAAAGTCTGAGGGACTGAGTTGCCAACTCCTACTAATCCCGTATGTTACCACCAATTTTATTTACTTTTGTTGATTTTCTCGCAGTGGAATCTAGGAACCTAACGCCATCAGAAAACCAACCAGTGGAAAGGATGAGCAGTTTCAAGTTCCTGGGTATCAACATCTCTGAAGATCTATCCTGAGCCCAACATATTGATGTAATTACAAAGAAGGCCTATATTTCAGCATGAGATTGAGGAGATTTGGTATGTCACCAAAGACTCTAGCAAATTTCTATAGGTGGAACATGAAGAGCATTCTAACTGGTTACATCACTGTCTGGTATAGAGAGGCCACAGCACAGGATCAGAAAAAGTTGCAGAAGGTTGTAAACTCAGCCAGCTCCATTGTGGGCAACTTGCCTTCCCCACCATCAAAGCCATCTTCAAAAGGTTGTGTCCATTAAGGATCATCACCACCCAGGATATGCCCTTTTCCCATTACTACCATTTGGGAGATGGTACAGGAGCCTGAAAGCACACACTCAACATTTGAGGAACAGCTTCTTCCTGTTCGCCATCAGATTTCTGAACAGATGACGAACCCATGAACATTACCTTTTTTGCTTTCCTTTTTTTCATGACTTAGTTGTTATAATGTATATTTCTTATTGTAATATTTCATGTATTGCTGCATTATGTACTGTTGTTGCAAAACAACAAATTTTACAACATATGTCAGTGATAATAATTCTGACTCCATATAGACAATAGACCTGTGTTTGTTTGTCCTGGTGATGACCCCCTTTGTAAGATATAGCTACAATAGTCAAACAATTTCCTCTTGGTCTCCTTAAATCTATTCATTCAAGTTTCCTACCCTTCAACCAATGAAGTTTCTCTTACTGTACCATCCAAAACCTTCATGATTCTGAATACCGTTATCACATCTCTGAGAGCAAAACCAACACCTTCAGTCTATACACATAAATAATCCTTCTTAAAGAGCTATATCAGAAAGTGGACAAAACAGCGGAAATGGAGTAACAAACACAAAATGCTGGTGGAACTCAGCAGGTCAGGCAGCATCTAAGGAGAGGAATAAGCAGTCTTAACACTTCCGGCCAAGACTCTTCATCAGGAATGGAGTTCACTGTGAGAAACCATGTTACTTCCTTTACGACTAAAGGAAGAAAAGGTAAAATCTTTTATAAATAGTGAAAAGGTAAGATGCTGCAAAAGAACTGTGACTGTGGATTTCAATATACTCATCGCTAGATGTTGCTTCTCTCTACTCATCAATATTTGCTCAAACGTTCAAGCACTCTGATCCCAATAATACAAGGTTAGAACAGAACTCTGTGGTACAGAAAACCACATACTTATCCCAACTCTCTGAACAAATAATCCAGTCCCACTACCCTCTTCTTCCCACTTAGTCCTGTAAATCCACCAATTCCCTTTCGAATATTCCTGCCGACTCTGTTTCTGCCATCCTTGAAGGCAGTGCATTCCAGATCCTAACTTACTGTACAAAATAAAATTCACTTTTACCTTTGTTTTCTTTACAAATTAGCTTAAATCAACACACTCTGATTACTGATGGACATGCCCATGGAAACATTTTTTTCCTCTATTGTGCTTTAAATTCTGAACACATCCACTAATTCATTCCTTAAATGTTCTCTGCTCCAAGGAGAAACATTTTTCCCCCCAAATGGAGCAGAGGTTCCATAGATGTACAAGATCATGTTAGGTTCGGACAGGGCAAGTGAAGAGTGGCTGTTCTAATTAGTGAATGCTTGAACACTACCTCACTACTTTTTATTTCTATTTTTTGCACTAATTATTTAATTTAACTATTTAGTATAAATATATACATACTGTAATTAACAGCATTTTTTTCTCCACATTATCATGATTTGTACTGCACTGCTGCTGCAAAGTTAACAAATTTCACGACATATGCCGGTGATATTAAACTTGATTCTGATTCTTCACGGGATACAGATTCAAAAGAAATGGACAAAGGACTCGAGTGTGGAAGGTTGGATATCAGGCAGTGATAAAATCTTTTATGGTCAGCCCATTCAAGGTTTGTGCACACAATAGAAAGTCAGAATCAAAAGGAACTAAACATTTCCTTTAAAGAAAATAATATTCAGGGAAAGATTGGGTGATTAATGGTAAAGGCAGGACTGATATACCAGGTCCACACGTGGATGTGATGGACTGAAAGTAATAGAAATTTTATGATAAGTTCAATCCTTAATTTCTAGTACGAAGCAAATAAATATCACAAAAATGGACTAGGCTTTTTTTTCTCCCAGAGTGGTACCTCATACAAATTCCACACACTTTCCCTAATCTCTTGCATGGAACTTCATCAGGGAATGGAAACAGAAAACATCTATTGATTATGCGCTATTGACCATGCCAATAGCCTCTTCAAAAGCATCAGGCAGCTGAAACAAGCAATGTTCAATCCTTCTCAATCAACACTATTTCTTCCTGATCAGCTCATTCTCATTCAATTGCTCAGATGGCAAATTCATCATCTCTTCACTGGCATTGATCTTTCAGACCGGCAGGCAGCGCAGTTCCACTCTCCTTTCTTAAACAATGAGACATCATCAGTGCATTTTGAATCGACCAGCAAAACTCCCAACTATGGACACCTTCAGAAATCACAATCTGCTCTTCTGAAATTCTTTAGTATGGACAACAGACTCGAGAGTTTTTACTATCATTGCATATATACTTGAGACTTTAGTATCAAGAGAGCATTATAGTTTTGGAACTAACAACCTTCAACGACCACATTTGCCCTCTCAGATAGATGCAAAATATCCTACAGCAATACGCCCTGAAATCAATATTTTGGTTTTCAAAAAAAAAATCAGTACTTTCCCTTATATCTTAAAAATTGTCTTAAATGTACTTAAAAACTGAGTCTCCTCAGCAGAGAATTCCAAAGATTTAATGGGTAAAGAAAAATTTCATTGCCCTAAATAGCCAATCTCATACATCAAGACTGCAATCCAATTCTAGATATCAATCCTAGTACGGCTTTTCGAAGAGATTACCCCTCATTCTTCCAGAGAACATGGCCAGATCTGCTTAATCACTCCTCATGCGACAAATGCATGCTCTCAGAAATCAATATGGTGAACCTTCACTTACACTCTCTCTCTATTACAAGTAAATCTTTGCTTGGGTTTAGGGATGGGGGGGGGGTGGGAAGATTTGACTAAACCAGGCTTGTTCACGATATTTCGGATGTGGTTTTATCAATACTCTGTAAAACTACAGTAAGGCACATCAACTCATACTCAACCTTTCTTGTAATAAAGATCTGTGTAGCATTTGTTTTTAACTGCACGTTGTACCTATATGTTCAGTGATTTGTGTATAACACCAAGATGCTCTCAACACCTTTCAATCCCTCACACCTCAAAAAAAATTTCTACCAAAGACTTTTGCCCCTCAACATTTACCACATCCACCAATGTTTTTCTGCTACCCCTCCACACCCTCCTCATTACCCACATAATCATCAGGTCCAGTATTGGCATGAGCTGTGTATTTGCAATCACAGGAAAGCATCTTGAAGTTCTGAAAGGTACTTCTTGGATGGTGGCCTCTCAAACACCAAGGAGGATCAGGTTACCAGTTGTAAAGTGACCCACAGGGCTCAGTTTTCTAACATGTATTTTCTGTGTTTAATCCTCTGAAACTCAGCCACCAGTGAGTCCACAACAGAAGTTAGTGGGGCTGGAGAGGTTTCAGGGGATAAGTTTGTGGAGCATGGAGAAGAAGTTGAGGCTACTGGAAATGGAGGGGAGGGGGGCAGGGCCCCGGGAGGAAGATAATAAAGGCCAGGTCAGGGACGAGAAGGTGCAAGGGTTGGATTATAGTGCCGTTTTGGAGTCGTGGGGGGCGGGAAGAAACGGGGAGCAGAATTGTTTTGGGAGCAAAGGAGTTTATGAGACGATTTTGAGCAAGGAACAACAAGGTTGGGCTTGTGAGGAAGAAACGAGTTACAAGGTCAGGTAAGGAGGGGAAGAGAAGAGCGGATTACAAGTTTGTATATGGGGAGGGGAGGCAAGGAAAAGAAACTAGCTTTGAGGGGGAGGAGAAGTGAGAGAGCATGCATAGGAGACAAGGAATTGGAACGGGTTTTGGCGGTGGGGGTATAAGGTTACCGCGGGGTCCGGTGCGAACATCCCTCCGGGGAGTGGAGGCGGTAGGTCAGGCTCAGGAACCGGAGGCGGCCCGGGCGGTGGGGGTGGGGGGGCTGCAGCCCTGCTCGTCGATTCCACGGGATGAAGGCTGCGGCGGGATCGGGGTGGGCCGGCGGGGCCGTGGGGAGGGGGGCGGTGTGCGGTATGAGCCGGGCCCGATGCCTTGCGCGCCATTCCTCGCCAGATCCAACGCCGGGGATGTGGGGGGAGCGGCGGGAATGGATGGCCTGGATCCTCCCTCTTCTCTCTCCCTCCCCCTCCCCCACCATACACAGAGATACAGACACACATATAACCGGGCGCCGGCTGACCGGGACGCCCCATCCCCCGTCATTTTGTGCGGGGGGGGGAGAGAGGTTTACCTTTCCCGGGAATCAGCGCGTCCCGGGAGGGGGAGCAGCCGTCCCTGGGTCTGACTGACTGAGGAGCGGGGACGTGAGGGTGGTGGTGGTGGGAAGAGCGGGGACGGCGGCCGCTCGGCCCGGTTCTCATCCCCTCGCCCTCCCCGGGTCCCCGGTACTCACCGCCGCTCGCGCCGCCTCCATTCCCGCTCGCGCTCCCCCTCCCGCGGCGCCGCTGCTGCTCCGCGTCACGTGACGCCCCGCGCTCCGGGTTTGCTTCACGCCGCTGCCAGACCCGGCTGGCTGAGCGTCGCTCGCTCCCAATCCCATCCATTGCTCTGCGCTCCGGCGAGTCTGGAAGGTGGGGGCGAGCTGTCTATCATCTGGGGGACGGAGGCCACTCTCGCATCAGTGCTGCAGACCATTTTCCCAATAGCCTCCTAGTCGCAGTTCTAATCGCCCACATTTGCAATTGGGAACTGGCAGCATAGAATTATCTTGCGGAGAAGTGCGTGGTGATGGTGGGTGCGGTGCACATCCGCCAGAATTATGCCGGGAGTCACAATTTAAATCATGGGCAGAGGGTGCATAAACGAGGTTCTTTGTTTCTAAAACGATTGCGGGTGTTGTAATCGAGGTGTGCGAGGATGGTGGAATGAGACGAGAGAGAGAAAATATTTCCTTTGATTCCGGGGGCACAATTCTCTTGCTCCTTCAGGGCTACTTTCTCTCACACAAAGGGTAGTGGAAGGCGGAAAAACTTGGCCCCAAAACTCAGTGGGAGCTGCGGGGGATGGGGGCCGTTTGCCACCACCAAGGTGGAGATTTTTGTTCGATAAACGATACACAGGGGAATGGTGTCGAAGCATAGACGAGCCCGCATTTGATTGAGAGGCAAAGCAGCGGGGGGTGGGAGGGGAGAGGAGCCGCTTCCGTATATTCCCGTGTTCCCAGATTTACAGTTTGCCCTCAGTGGATGGTCAGACTAATGTGGAGTGAGATCAGTGTGAACGGGGAGATCTCTCAGCTTCTCTTTTCCCGCTGCTCTGTGCAGTCCCCAGATCTCCGAATTTTCAAAAAATCCTCCGGCAGTCTCCGTTCCGTAAAAGGCTGGTGGCAGCAGGTTCGGTTGTAACTTTTTTTTAAAAAAAGGAACTGGATAAATGAACGGGAGAGGTGGTGTGCGGCGTGGAGACGGGCACGCCCCCCCTCCCTCCACATTTATACACGGTTTATACAACCACTAAAATTCCCAATCAATAAACCCCCGGTAGCACCTCATGGGGGCTGAAGTACGGACAGACTGCGGTTATAACGTGATGCCATTCATCTACGGCCAAAGGAGTCAGTCACAAGCCACAGTGTGGTGGCGATTACCAGGTTAACCCGTTAGTGATAGTGATAAAAGGATAAATATCGCCCAGGACGAGAGGGTAAACTTATTTTGAAATGGGGGGGGGGGAGGAACAAGGTCTTGGACGCCGGCTCGTCTTCTCCCTGCTCCAGAACCCGTTTCCTCCCATTCACGAAACCCGCTTAGCTACTGTTAGAAATAATCGATTAATAAGGATAGCGTCGACTGTTTATTCACTTCCACGGATGCTGCCTGACCTGCTGGCTTCCTGCAGCATTTTGTGCGCGTTGCCGTGGAAAGAGAAGGTGGGGGGGGGGGGGTCGCAACGAACGAGGAACTCGGGGAGGGAGGGTCGAGCAGTACTGCTGAAGAGAAAAGGACTTGTCGACGTTTCGAGTTCCGATGCGGGGTTTCGACCCGAAACGTCGCTCATTTCTTTTCCCTCAGCAGTGCATCTCCGCCCGCCGAGACCCTCCGGCAGAGAGTTTGCTGCTCCCGATCCCATCCCGCATCCGCGCTCTCTGGGGTCGCCAGGGAAGAGATTGGTTCCGACTGGGCGCAGCGCAAGAGACAGCACAAGATCGAGGAACTAACCGGCTTTCTTTGATGTTGTGGAAAACTTGAGCCTGCCTGCAAACTTACCTCCACCTGTCTCTTCAGCCTGCTCCAACACGGGCACAAACCTCCCCATCATAAGTGCTTCCGGTAACCATATAACAATTACAGCACAGAAACACGCCATCTCGGCCCTTCTAGTCCGTGCCGAACGCTTACTCCCACCTAGTCCCACCGACCCGCACTCAACCCATAACCCTCCATTCCTTTCCTGTCCACATAAATGACAACATCGAACCTGCCTCGACCACTTCTCGTTCCACACAGCTACCACTCTCTGAGTAAACAAGTTCCCCTCGTGTTACCCCTAAACTTTTGCCCCTTAACTGTTCACTCATGTCCTCTTGTTTGAATCTCCCCTACTCTCAATGGAAAAAGCCTATCCACATCAACTATATCTATCCCCCTCATAATTAGGCGGCAACCGTCACGAAAGGCCCTCGCCCATTCCGGAACATGTTCTCTTCCCGTTACTACCACCAGGGAGGAGATACGGGACCCTCAAAACCCACAATATACGTTTTAAGAAAAGCTTCTTTGCCCTCTGCAATCAGATTTCCACGAGCCCATGTCTTTGAGCTGATTTCTTTACATTGCCACTGATGGTAATGTGTTATACTTGTACTGTACTTGGTCGTGAGACAACATATTTCCCGCCTTATTTTAGTGCCAATAAACATGATTCTGATTTGAATTCCGATCCTGATGCCTTATGTATCTCCCAGTCCATTTGGATAGGGTCCGATGGGGAGGCCCGCCGAGAAGATAGAGATAAGGACACAGCAAGTGCCGGTGTCTAATTCGGGTTCATTTATTTATCACATTTCGGTTTGTTTGTTTATTCTAGAGCGACAGACAAGGCGATGGAGACAGCATCCGTGGGCAGTCGGCGTCTCCAGTCTGAATGAAAGGCCGATTTCCCTACACGGCCGCTGCCCGACCAGGGTCCAGGTTCAGAACAAAAACATATCAGCTTGGGGACCGAAGAGAATATTGAAATCAGCAGCTGCTGTCGCTCGTGTCTCCTCCATTTCCCGTCCAGCTGCCTTCACTGCTTCCCGCAGCCGCAATGACAGCGATAAGGCGCTCCCTGCCCTCGAGTTCCACCCCACGGGCGTCCGCAACCAGCGCATTGTTCTCCGCAACTTCCAAAGGGATCCAACGTCTCTCCCCCAAACCCCCGCCTCTCCGCTCTCCGTGACTGCCTTGTCCACTCGACCCTCCCCACTAATCTACCTCCTGACACTTACCCCTTGCAAGCGGGGCAAGCGCCACGCCTGCCCCTACACCTCCCTCCCTCGCCACCACTCAGGGCCCAAAGCAGTTCCTCCAGGGGAGGCGACGTTTCTCCTGCCGGGGTCCGTTGCCCCCATGGTGGCCTCCTCTATATCGGTGAGACCGGACGCAGATTTGTCAAGCACTGCGAAAGACAGGATCACCCATTTCAATTCGACTTCCCATTCCCATTCCGACATGGCCTCGTCTATGAAGCCGAACTCAGGCTGAACGACAATCACTACATACAGTGTCTGGATAGCCCCCAACCCGATGGTGTGAACGTGGATTTTTCCAACTTCTGCTAATTTCTCCTTCCACCCTTCTTCTCTCTTTTTCTATTCCCCATTCTGGTTACCCTCTCATTCCTCTTCTGGCCTGTGCATCACTTTCCTTTCTGGCATGGCCCACTGCCCTCTCCTCTTTGATCCCTCTTCTTTAGCCCGTTCCACCTATCCCCTCCCAGCTTCTCACTTCATCCCCCTTTCCCCACCCACCCACTTTTCTCTCGCTTGTTCCCACCTATTCCCTCCCAGCTCTTGAACCTTCCCCTACCCCCCCCCCCATTCTGGCTTTTGCTGCCTTCCTCTCCAGCCCAAAACATTGACGTTCAATACCCTCCATAGATGCTGCCTGACTCATTGAGATCCATCAGGTGTGTGTGTGTGTGAGAGAGAGAGAGAGACTGTGGAAGGATTCCACTGGTTTGTTGCTCCAGGGTGGGCTGAACACCACCCATCCGTCCTGGTGTTAGAACTGCTAGCAACGATCCTTTCTAAAATGGGCTTGTCATCTCGATTTTAACAGAGGGGAAGACAATTCCAGGGGACGACAACTGCAGGGGAGTGCTGTTATATCTACAGCAGGGGGGAGGAGTGCAAAACGGGGAAAGAAGTGAACAATTATAGAAAGGTTATGACTCGAGACGATTCAACCCATTGTGCCTCGCAAGAAGCAGAATTAAATGTCTACAACTGGTGTAAGTAATAAGCAGATTTCTATTCAGAGGCTCACAACAACCTACTTGCTTTTGTACTATGCATTTCTAGAAGGGCCAAGGGTCCGTATGCTTTTTCTGCAAAAAAAATCCACACTTTCTAGAAACATGAATCATTAACATCAAAGGTTCCTATACATAAACACTTTAGATTTGTTCTTCCTGCACAGTCTCTTCAGAGCAATACCGTTTAAATCAATTCTCATTATTCTTCCTACTGAAATATGTTACTAAACAGCATTTCATTCACAAATGCTTCAATTCACTCTGCCTGCTCTTTAAGCTGCCTGGATAAAGCAGCCAGTGCTGTCAAAACCCTGCACCCCCCCAGACGCCCTCTCTTCTCTCTCCTCCCAAAATCACATACCACCGGGCTCGAGAGCAGATTCTGTCCTGCAGTTATAATTTGATTGAATGTCACTTTATACCACACCATATGGTGGACTCTCAACCTCAAAATCTACCTTGTCGTGGCCTTGCACCTTATTCTCTGCCTGCACTGCACTTTCTCAGTAATTGTCACAGTTTTGCTACCTCAAAGCACTGATGAGATGAAATGATCTGAATACAAAACAATTTATTTTACTGTATGACAATAATAAACCAATTATTAGTTTCCATATCCATAGCACTGTCTATATATCTCGATAGAGACTAACCAAAGTTTCCAAGCCTGGGCAGGGTTTATTTTTATGGAAGACTGGCAGTTGCCCAAGCTGCAAGTCTCCCCTCTCCACGCCACCGATGTTGTCCAAGGGAAGGGCATTAGGACCCATACAGCTTGGCACCGGTGACGTCGCAGAGCAATGTGTGGTTAAGTGCCTTGCTCAAGGACACAAACACAGCCTCAGCCAAGGCTCGAACCAGCAACCTTCAGATAACTAGGCGAACGCCTTGGCCACTTGGCCACGTGCCAACACTGTATTGCTGCTGCAAAAACAAGCAAATTTCAGGACATATGTGAATGATGATAAACCTGATTCTGATATGGGTCTCTGTTGGGGACTGAGAGCGGGAAGGGGGTAGGGAGAGGGGAATCTTGGTCGGAAAATGGGGAAGGGAGCAGGAAGCACCAGAGAGACATTCTGTAATGATCAATAAACCAATAGTTCGGAATCAAATGACCTTGCCCGGTGTATGAGGTGGGTACGTCTGCACCTGCACCAACTCTCCTCACCCAACCCCAGCGCTCCTTCTCTACCATCTGCCCCACATCCCTCCCGCGGCGCTCCACCCTCACCATTCCCAACATCTTTTGCTCCTGCCAGATTTACAAACGCGCTCTCCGCTCCACATTGATAAGTACAGTACTATGCAAAGGCCTTAGGCACCCCTTGTTATAATGTGCCTAGTACTGTAACATCATCCTGCTCAGGGCTTACCACGCCAGCTTTCGTCGCACATGCAAGCCTTAGGAGGGCTTCAGTGCACCAAAATCCAGGTCACCCAGGTAGGTGTCTAGTTACAAGAGTATCTCAGCCAATGAGGTGGAACCAGGGCAATGGGGAAGGAAGTGGCTGGCTCCATGGTAACCTGCTCGATGTGCAGATAGTCAAGTTACAACCTATGCACTCATTTTCAAGGACTCTTCATCTCATGTTCTCGATGATAATAAACAATAGACAGTAGGTGCAGGAGTAGGCCCTTCGGCCCTTCTAGCCAGCACCGCCATTCACTGTGATCATGGCTGATCATACCCCGTTCCTGCCCTCTCCCTGTATCCCTTGACCTCGCTATCTATAAGAGCTCTATCTAACTCTGTCTTGAATGCATCCAGAGACTTGGCCTTCACTGCCTTCTGGGGCAGAGCATTCCACATATCCACCACTCTCTGAGTGAAAAAGTTTTTCCGCATCTCAGTTCTAAATGGCCTACCCCTTATTCTTAAACTGTGGCCTCTGGTTCTGGACTCACCCATCAGCGGGAACATGCTTCCTGCCTCCAGTGTGTCCAATCCCTTAATAATTTTATATGTTTCTGTCAGATCCCCTCTCATCCTTCTAAATTCCAGTGTATACAAGCCCAGTCGCTCCAATCTTTCAACATATGACGACAGTCCCACCATTCTGGGAATTAACCTTGTGAACCTACGCTGCACTCCCTCAATAGCAAGAATGTCCTTCCTCAAATTTGGAGACCAAAACTGCACACAATACTCCAGGTGTGGTCTCACCAGGGCCCTGTACAGCTGCAGAAGGACCTCTTTACTCCTATACTCAATGCCTCTTGTCATAAAAGCCAGCATGCCATTAGCATTCTTCGCTGCCTGCTGTAGCTGCATGCTTGCTTTCATTGACTGATGTACAAGAACACCTCGATCTCGTTGTACTTCCCCTTTTCCTAACTTGACTCCATTTAGATAGTAATCTGCCTTCCTGTTCTTGCCACCAAAGTGGATAACCTCACATTTATCCACATTAAACTGCATCTGCCATACATCTGCCCACTCACCCAACCTGTCCAAGACACCCTGCATTCTCATAACATCCTCCTGACATTTCACACTGCCACCCAGCTTTGTGTCATCGGCAAATTTGCTAATGTTACTTTTAATCCCTTCATCTAAATCATCAATGTATATTGTAAACAGCTGTGGTCCCAGCACCGAACCTTGTGGTACCCCACTGGTCACAGCCTGCCATTCCAAAAGGGACCCGTTAATCACTACTCTTTGTTTCCTGTCAGCCAGCCGATTTTCAATCCATGTCAGTACTCTGCCCCCAATACCATGTGCCCTAATTTTGCCCACTAATCTATGTGGGTCTTTATCAAAAGCTTTCTGGAAGTCCAGGTACACTACATCCACTGGCTCTCCCTTGTCCATTTTCATAGTTACATCCTCAAAAAGCTCCAGAAGATTAGTCAAGCTTGATTTTCTCTTCATAAATCCATGCTGACTCAGACTGATCCTTCTTCTGCTATCCAAATGTGTTGTAATTTCCTCTTTTATAATTGACTCCAGCATCTTTCCCACCACTGACGTCAGGCTAACCGGTCTATAATTCCCTGTTTTCTCTCTCCCTCCTTTCTTGAAAAGTGGGACAACATTAGCCACCCTCCAATCAGCAGGAACTGTTCCTGAATCTATAGAACATTGGAAAATGATTACCAATGCGTCCACAATTTCTACAGCCATTCAATAAATGATTATTGCTTATTTATTATTACTATTACTGTTATTCTCTTCTGTATTTGCACATTTTATTGTCTTTTGCACACTGGTTGTTTGTTTAACAGTGAGTGATCACCTTAGTCCCATTTCTCGTGATTGCAAGACCCCGTTAGTAATTGTCAACGAGGAATGCAGCAAGTTCGATTCACTGATTTGTTGGTGGACGGCGAGGGAGCCGCGTGGCCTCGGTCGTAGCAACATTAGGCCTCGGGCTGCAGTGTCGCCTGTTTACAGCCACCCAGGAGAGAGGCCTTGGAAGCAGTGTGGTGCAGCATCCAAGCTGGAGTCAGTGTTGCCCCCCCACCCCCCGCCACTGTTCGCTCAGAAGAAGATAAGCAATATTGTGGTCAACTGCAGACTGCTGCAACATTCATGGATTCAGGGCCTTGGACTAAATATATTATGGTGGTGGCATCCGTTGGTCTCGAGAGACCATGGATCTGCGCCTGGAGTTTCCAGGGCGCAGGCCTGGGCAGGGTTGTATGGGAGACCGGCAGTTGCCCAAGCTGCAGGCCTTCCCCTCTCCACGCCACCGATGTTGTCTAAGGGAAGGGCACTAGGACCCATGCAGCTTGGCACTGGTGACGTCGCAGAACAATGTGTTGTTAAGTGCCTTGCTCAAGGACACAAACCCACTGTCTCAACTGAGGCTCGAACCAGTGACCTTCAGGTTACTAGTCTGATGCCTTGCCCACTAGGCCACGCGCCAACACTAACTGTATTTTACTGCTAGCTTATATCTGCTTGCTGCCTTATACCTGCTATGTTTGCCTTGTGCTGGGGGTGACTGTCAGCACTGTGTGTTGCATCTTACCCCCGGAGTAACACTGCTTTGTTTGACTGCATTCATGGGTTGAATGACAATTAAGTTTCATCTTTTCTGCCCTGTTGGTCTTTCATTGGCTCTATTATGCTTCCTGGATTTACTGAGAATGCCTACAAGTAAATGAATCTCAGGGTTCTATGTGGTGACATATACGTACTTCGATAAGAAATTTACTTTGAACTTTGAACTGATCACTGACACTGTATCAGCTTTTCCCAAGAAGTGGCACTGAAACTTTTAACAACAGGTGTGGTCCGTCTCCAGCTTTGTTGGCTGTCAGTGATTTGAGAGTGAATATCAAATGTCTCTGACATTTAGAGGCATTTTAAAGCAATTAAACATGACGCAAATAATTACTGTATCTTTAAAATACGAGATCATTATTAAGTTAAAATCAGTTTATTGTCATTCAGCCATAGACCATGATTGTCATTCAATCATAGAGAGATCAGAAGTGGAGAGAGTGAGCAGTTTCAAGATCTCTGAAGATCTAACCTGATCCCAACTTATCGATGTAGTTATAAAGAAGGCAAGACAGCAACTACACTTCATTCAGAGTTTAAAGAGATTTGGTATGTCAACAAATACACTCAAAAACTTCTCTAGATGTACCATGGAGAGCACTTTGACAGGCTGCATCACTGTCTGGGAGAGGACGGCTACTGCAAGGGACCGAAGGAAGCTGCAGAGAATTGTAAATTTAGTCGGCTCCTTCTTGGGTACTAGCCTACAAAGTACCCAGGACATCTTTAGGGAGTGGTGTCTCAGAAAGGCAGCATCCATTATTAAGGATCTCCAGTATCCAGGGCATGCCCTTTTCTCACTGTTACCATCAGGGAGGAGGTACAGAAGCCTGAAGGCACACACTCAGCGATTCAGGAACAGCTTCTTCCCCTCTGCCATCCAATTCCTAAATAGACATTGAACCCCTGAACACTACTTCACTTTTTAAATATATACTGTATATTATTTTCTGTTTTTTGCATGATTTTTAATCTAAATTTACACTGTAATTTATTTATTATTATTTTCCCCTTCTTCTATATTGTGTATTGCTTTGAACTGCTGCTGTTACGTTAACAAATTTCACGTCACATGCCGATGATAATAAACCCGATTCTGATCCTGATATACTGCCAACTGAAACAAGTCACACACGATACCTGAAGTAATCCAACGGATTCTGGTTAATTGGGCCATTGGTAATTTGGGACAATTCTTAAAGAACAAAAAAAAAGATTGAGAAAATAGCTGAGATTCCATTTGTTTATTTGGGACACTATGCTGTTTAGTTGGGGCAGGCTACTATTGCTGAACAGTTTCTAACTAGCAACAGTCACATGCACATGTGAGTCAGTTTGACACTACGCCGTGTTCAGAACAAAGTTTTTATATAGCATCGGTTATGTGTGTTTGTGTTCAAAAAGCAGTGATTTTGTCACTGATAGCTGGTAATAAATAAGTAGTAAGACAATTTGGACTCGTTTTGCCCAATGTGATTTCAAGCATTCAGGTGAGAAATGGGCAGGGGTGAAAATCAAGCAATCTCTCTACATCAGCAAGTTAGGAACGACAAAGGATTTGAAGTTATCAACAATCATCTTGAATATTACAATGAAAATTTGGAGGATACAGAAGTTTCTAAGTAACATCAGTCGCATACACATACTATGTCATGCTTAGAGCGAACAGTTTTAAATAGCTTCTTTTTGCTTATGTTATTCATTTGGGCCGACCTTCTCTGAAGTGAAAAGCAGTGATTTCTGACACTACATCATGTAGGAAGTCAATGTAGGCAGTCCATTATCTGCACTGATTTTGTTCATTTACAGTCAATTGAAAAAACACTGCAGTGTACACTGAATGAATTCTTCTGTCAGTAACTATTAAGAGCTAATACACAGTTATGTAGTACTGTATTAACATTGGTAGTATTCTAATTTGTTCTGAGTTTCATTTAAATATGCAACTTGTTAAGTCTTTTTTAAACTATTTCCATGAAACATTAGCTAAATGGGCTGCCTCTTGATTGTGCTAAAATGCACTGGGTCCCAATTGACCGGAATCCACAAATAAATTAACAAATAATACATTGCATTTATGACTCAACTTAAAAAGTGAACAGTAAAACGCTACTAGCACTTCATGGGTGACGAGACCTGGGTGGCAACAGGGAGTTCAGTAGTCTGGAGGAAGAAGCTGCTTCCCCTGCTAACAGTTCTTGACTGAATGCTACAGTACCTCCCGATTGAAGCTAGGTGGCCGAAGAGATTATTGGAAAGATGGGAGAGATCACTGACAGTGCTGCATATGCAGCTCTCTAGCCCACTATCTCTGATGGGGGGAAGAGAGACCCCAATGATCCTCTCAGCAGCCCTTGCAATCCCTTGTGGGGACTTGCAGTCAAACGCCCTGCAGCTCCCGTACCAGGCAATGATAGAGCTGGTCAGGCCACTCCTGACGGTGCTCCATTAAATGGGAGAAGAGGGGAAATCTCGCTCAACTCTTTCTTGACCAAAGAGATGGTGTTGATAGACCAGCTGAGATTGTTCATTACGTTCACTCCCAGAAACCAGGTGCACCTAACTCTCTCCAAGGAGGAGCCGTTTACGTGCGGTGAGGAGAGTACCTTCCTAAAGCCCACAATCATCTCCTTGGTCTTGTCCACGTTGAGACTCGTGCCACTCTACCTCCTCTTTGTACGCCGTCTCATCATCGTCGCTGATGAGGCCCAACCATCGGTGGCGGATCTCAACGAGATCTTCAGATTTTAACAAGCAGCCACCAACTTGAAACGCCTCTCTCCGCAGATGCTGCCTGACCTGCCGAGCGTCTCCGATTTCAGATTTCTCAACTCCGGCAGCGATTGGCTTTCTGAAAGGTGCGGCAGGTGTGGTGG
Organism: Hypanus sabinus; assembly: GCF_030144855.1. Classification (NCBI taxonomy): domain Eukaryota; kingdom Metazoa; phylum Chordata; class Chondrichthyes; order Myliobatiformes; family Dasyatidae; genus Hypanus; species Hypanus sabinus. The sequence continues at coordinate 17,388,883 of NC_082734.1, forward strand.
GGAGTGTTAACGAGGGAGGGTCTCAGGATCAAGGGTAGACTATTCAGGGCTGGGACGTCAAGAGGCTTTTCACTCAGAGAGCGGTTAATCTTTGAAATTTCTCCCCCAGGGGCATTGGATGGTCAGACGCTGTTCACGCAGAAGGGAGATCAGTGAACGTAGGACAGTACACCCAGAAACAGGCCTTTCTGCCCGCACGGTTGTGCCGAGCTAATTAAACTATTAATTAAACTCCTAACTAAACTAATCCCTTATGTCCAAATCTCTCCGTTCTTTGCATAATTACATGTCTAATCTTAAAGGAGCTCTGCTATATTTGCCCTCCTGGCAGCACACTTCCCTGACTACCACCCCTGTCTGTGCAAAAAAAAAACTTGCCCCACACAGCTCCTTTGAATTATTCCTTCCCCCCCCCCCACCCCAAATTCATGTTCCCTAGTAATAGACATTTCAACCCAGGGGAAAAGATGCTGGCTCTCTATTCTATCTGTTCCCTCTATTAGGACATGTCCATCGCCTCCGCAGCTCCACAGAAAATAACCTAAGTTAGTCCAACTTCTCCTTACAGCAAATGCCCGCTAACCCAGACAACACCTTGGTAAACACACTTCTGGATGTTAAGAGAATCGATGGATTTGAGGGTAAAGGCAGGAAAACGATGCCAAAGTTGGAAGAATAGCTATGCTCGAGGTCCCCCACCTCCAGGCCATGTCCACTTCTCATTACTACCATTGGCCATGAGATATAGGAGCCTTCAGTCCCACAACACTCGGCTCAAAACCAGTTTTTACCCTTCAACCTCAGGCTCCTAAACCAGCGTGGATCATTTCACTCACCTCAACTCTAATCCACAACCTATAGATTAACCTTTGAGCACTCCGAAACTCATGCTCTCAGTATCACTTACCTTTTTATTTTTCGTCAGTCTCCTTTTGCACATTGGTTGTTTCTCAGTCTTTTTCTCGGTTTTTCTCAGTTTCTCAGTTTTCCATTATTTTGTTTTTCTTTATTTTTACTGTGAACACCTGCGAGAAAGTGAGTCTCAATGTAGAATGTGGTGGCATAAATGGACTTTAATAATAGAATTACTTTGAACTTTGAATGATATTGAATGTACACTGCAGCAGGTTCAAAGGGCCAGATGGCCTGCAGCCTCTTCTAATAGATTTGTTGGGCCCGGAGTTAGAGAAATGGGGGTGTTTGGTGATGTAACTGGTTTCCCGAGCTGTCGCTGGTGAGGTGAGTAACATTAGGAGGAGAGGGAGGCCAGCGTTGAGGGATTGAAGAAAAATCAGAGGTTGTGGTGTTACATGTCACAGAGGTGAGGCCCTCCCAACCATTGAGCACATCTACATGAAACGCTGTTGTAGGAAAGCAGCATCCATCATCAGAGGTCCCCACCACCCAGGCCAGGCTCTTCTCTTGCTGCTGCCATCAGGTAGAAGGTACAAGAGCCTCAGGGTTCGCACCACAAGGTTCAAGAAACTGTTACTACCCCTCAACCATCAGGTCCTTGAACAAAAGGGGATAACTTCACTCCATTTGCCCATCCACTCAGATGTCCCCACAACCAATGATCTCCCATCAAAAACTCTTTATCTCATGTCCTCATTATTTATTGCTACTTCTTTATATTTGCACTTGCACAGTTTGTTATCTTCTGCCCTCTGGTTGACCTTTCATTGATCTTGTTACAGCTACTATCCTATAGATTTGCTGAGTGAGCCCGCAGGAAAATGAATCTCAGGGTTGTATGTGTGATAGTAAAATTTACTTTGAAAGAGGTGGCAAAGAGTGGGAAGGCGAAACAATGGAGAAATTGGAAAATAGGGTGGAATTCTTTTGATTTATTTAGAGATACAGCATTGTAACAAAGCCTTCTGGCTCAACGAGCCTGCAATATCCAATTACACCAATTAACCTGCATCTTTGGAGCATTTGCAGGAAGCCCATGCGGTCTCGGGGAGAATGTACAAACCCCTTACAGACCGCGGTGGGAATTGAACTTGTGTCGCTGGCACTGTAGTAGCCTTACCCTACTGTGCTGCCCACATTCTGTCCTAATATCAATGATGGGTCTATGGGAAGAGCAGGCCTGGGTGAAAGGGACACTGGTAATGAGACAGGGAGGCCATCCAGGCTGTGTGGGAATAGTTAGGGCTGGAGATAATGATGCTTTGGCTGCTGAAGCAGAGAGTGAGAGATGGGTGATGGAGATCAAACCGGAGAAGCACGCATTCGGAAACTCTCAGAACCATTCGCAGTCTCCGCCGATGCAGAAGGTGAGTACCGGCTGCTCTGGGAGGAACCCTGACCAAGCTCAGCAGGTCCGATGCAGAGGTCTGAAGGTCCAGGACCACAGTCAGTGAGTCTGGAGGTAAAAGGCCTGAGGGTTGAGTCTGCGAGGTTGGGCAGGAGGTTCAAGGCCCAATGTATGTGAATTTGAAGGTTTGGGGCCAAGGCCTAGAGGCCCAGAGGCAGCCTACCCTGGGGTTGGAGGTCCGAGTATGTGTGTGAGAAAATGGGGGTGGCAATGGAGCCTGCTTTGCTGCTGTTGTTGTTGTCTTTATTGTTCTGTTGAACAATCCATGGATTGTCACCTTGTCGTGGTGGAGAAGCTCGTGTGGACCTGAGGTCCTGAGAGCGATGCCATCTGGATCTATGTTCCTGGTAGGGTCACCCATGGCGGTAAGGTCGAGGGTGAGGTCCCTGACAAAGAACAATCCAACCAAGACCTCAACGGTGGAACAGGCGGATGAAGTTACTTTGAACTCAACGGCCGTGAAGGCGGATGAAGGCTGCAACAAATCCATCAGCTCCGATCGTCGTGGTTTCCATGCCACTGGAATCAGTTGGTTGATTTGTGAAGTATTGTGTGCTTCTTGGAGTGCAACATCAAGTACACGTTAAACAAATACACGCACAGGCGTCTTCGCTCTGTGGCCTACATATAGATCAATGGAACGAAGACCAACATCCTCGACCTTGAGGGGTAGCCACGGCAACGATGGACCATGGGCATGATATGTTGGTGCCGGAATGTGAGGTGCCACTTGCGGGCTGCCCCCAGCGCATCCTTGGCTGTGTTGGTTGTTAACACAAATGATGAATTTCACTGCATGTTCTGCTGTATGTGGTAAATCTGAATCTGAACCTATACCATGATCACACCTGGTTCGTCCACATCTGGAGGTCCAAGTCCGTTTTGGCTCCTGTATCACAGGGAGCTCAGAGCACTCATCCTGAGAACAGCCCACAGTGAGAATCCCTAACTCAATCCCAAAGAGCTCTGAAAACTGGGATCAACAGCTTTCCAACAAGCAGGTCGTTTTTTAACCCAGTGAGAATTTTAAACGTGCTGTCACGTTTAGAGCAAGATGAGGCCTGACCTGAATGAAAGGCAGAAGAGGACGTTGGTGAGGCAACATCTGGAGTGGTATGCACGGTTTTGGTCCCATTACCCAAGAGGAGACATAATCTTACTGAAGACAATCCAGAGGAGATTCACCAGGTTAATTCCTGGAATGAGAGAGTCATCCTATCAAGAGAGTTTAGAAGAACAAAGAGATCTTAGTGAAACATTTAAGATCATCAGAGGGCATGGTAGGGGAGATGTTGAGATGTATTCATTAGTGAGAGAGTCTCAAATATGGGGACATAGTTTCAAGATAAGAGGAATATAACTGAGGTGCATATGAATTTTTTCTTTCGGAGGGTGATGACTCTCTTGAATTCTCTGCCAGAGGTTTGTGGAGGTTAGCTTGTTCGGTGTTTGAAGTGATCAGTTTTTGTAATGTAGTGGGATCGAGGGTGATGGGGACCTGGCATAGAGCAGGAACTGAGTGAGGCCTGAGGTAGACCAGGCCTGATCACATTGAAGGTTGAGTATGTTTGAAGGGCCATGTGGCCAAGTCCTGCTCTTGTTCTGTTACATTGTAGTGAGGTTTAAGGGGCTGTGTTGCTCCTCTTCAGAAGATTAGGAAATTCAATTGGAATCTAATATTGGGCACCAAATCGGTGATGGGGGTTCAGTCCAAGAATCTGAGGGTTCACTCCAGAAAGTCCCCTACATTGGAATGCAGGAAATAGGAGCAGGAGAATGACATTTTTCCCTACTGGTCTGTTATGCTGTGACTGCCCTTTGACCTCATCTCCCGGCCCAGTAGCCCTTACCTCCCCTTCCCCCCCCCCCCCAAACCCCGTGGTCCAAAAGTCTTCCCTTCTCTCAGTCTCAGATGGAAACTGGATCACGGATCCACACAGCACCAGCTGAGGAGATTTGGTATGCCACCTCCAAGGACAGTCTGCAGATGCACTGTGGAGGCACTCTGACAGGTTTACATCAACGCTTGGCGAGGAGGCTCCGATGCACAGGATCAAAAAAGAGAGCTACGGAGATCAGCCAACTCCATCATGGGCGCTGGCCACACATCTTCAAAAAGTATGCCCCAAGGAGGCAGAATCCATCCGGGACATGCCCTCTCCTCATTGCTACCATCAAGGGAACCCGTAGACATGCACACTCCGTGTTTTAGGAAGAGCTTCCTCTCCTCTGTAATTAGGCTGACTCCTACCGTACTATTTTGCTCTCTTTGTACACTACTTACTTATTTTAAAAAATCTATTTCTTACTGAAACAAAGACATATATGCAGAAAAATGCCAGAAAAAGGCCAGTAATACCATGAACAATCAAAGCCACCCTGCTCATGGACTGTTTATCCCACATCCATCAGGGAGGAGGCTACGTAGCATCAAGTGTAGGACCACCAAACTCAAAAACAGTTACTTTCCCCAAGGAGTAAAGCTGATCAACGCCTCCAGTCACTAACCCACCCCTCCACAACTTTACCATTTCCTGTCAGAATCATCTTATGTGCAGACACTCCCATGCCTAGTGTCACATACTATCAATCTATGTATATAAACTATCTTATGTATTTATATTTATTGTGTTTTTTTATTATTGTTCTTTGTCTTTTTTTTCTATGCTGCATCATATCCGGAGTAACAATTATTTTGTTCTCCTTTACACTTGCGTACTGGAAATGACATTAAACACTCTCGAATCTTGAATCTAGTTCATTTTTTAATGTATTGCACTGTACTGCTCCCTCAGAACAAAACACATTTTCCAACATATGTCCGTGGTAATAAACCTGATTCTGATTCTGTTCAGCTTCGACAGAACCCAAGTTCTGTTCTTGCCAGAAAGGACACTGATGATTAGTTCCAAGTGGAATTGGATCTCCGACTGTGTGCCTGACCTCTTCCCGCCCGCTAAAGTCACGCTGTGCACATTTCTGCGCCTACTGACCTCATCCGGAGTGGAGGCTCCGTGCTGCGACTCTCCTTGAGCTGCCTCAGTCGGACAGAGAACAGAGGACACAGAATGGTAGAGCGCAGTGCCGGCCCTTCAGCCCACAATGTTGTGCTGTCTGATATAAACCTAGTCCACAATCAATCTAACCTTTCCCTCCTACTCAGCCTATACGTCTTCATTTTATTTTACCTCCATGTGTCAAACTCAGAGTCTGAAACACCCCTAATGTTCTATCTCTACCACCAGCCCAGCGGTGAGCTCCATGCACCCACCACTCTGCTTAAAATAACACCCACCCTCATCTTTCCTCCACTCACTTTCAATGGAAACCCTCTGAAATTGGCCATTGCTGCCCTGGGAAAAAGGTGCTGGCTGTCTTCTCTACCTATTCCTCTGGCAACCTTATACAACTTCATCAAGTTGCCTCTCGCCTTCCTTCTCTCCAAAGCGGAAAAAATACCACTCAAACTTTTCTCAAAAGACATTGTCTAATCCGGGCAGCATCCTGATAAGACCATGACGCTTCCATGTCCTTCCTGTAATGAGGTGACCACAACGGAACACAATATTCCAAGTGTAGCCTTGATGTTTCTCTCTGCGCCTTGTGGCACGTCAGGCAGCATCCATGCCTTCTTCTTCTTCTTGTTTTACAGCGGTTGGCACCCAGCTTAGTGGCGCATTACCGCCACCTTCTGCTCCAGAGTGTGGATCAGACGGTAGACTTACATTCTAAATCCCTTCACCCATTCTCTCTCACATACACACATACCCTAATCTACACTTTATCTTTCCTTCTTTGGCCATCCTAGTACCCTATTCCTGCTTATCCATCATATCCTATTAAAAAACCCCTGCGCCCCTTAAGAAAGCTAAAAGAACCCTGACCTATGCCCTCTCACCCCATGCCCAGTAACCCTTTTAATGTGAATTCCTCCACCCCCAATTCCCTTAGATTAATTCTCATCAACTCTCTCCGTATCCCATACTTCCTGCAACTCAGAATTACATGCTCTACTGACTCCCCTTCCTGACATTTCTCACACAATCCTTTCTGGGGTTTCCCTACAATTTCAATGTTTTGTTTAGTGCACAGTGCCCCAGCCTTGACAGCATCCATTCCGTTTATTTAGCACTTCTGCCTGATTTTTACAAGGCCGAGTTGTTAGCTCGATTCCCAACCTTGCACGGGTGGAAAACGTGCACGGAGACGGCGGGATTTGAACTTGAGACCACTCACCCCAAAGACCGGTGCAGTTGCCTGTATGCCACCAGAGGGCTGAGTGTAGTCTAACCAGAGGTGCAGCGTTACCTCGTAACTCTCGGACTCAATCCACTGACTAACGGAGGCCACCGCACCACACGCTTTTTTAACCACCCTGTCGGCTTGCACAGCAACTTCGAAGGATCTATGGACTTGAACCCCAAGATCCCTGTGTTCCTCCATACTGCTATTCCTTCCAGGACCACCAGGAGGAGTCAGCTGACTCTGCGTGGTGTAGAGCCGGCGCCCCATCGCAGGACGTGGCTGGCTGGCCATTCAGGGAAGAACAGGAACTCGCATCGGGGCAGCCCTCAGCAACATGACGGCTCTTCTCACCCTCCTCAACGAACAAACTGTTCGCTCAAGGTGTTTCTGTGGGAATTGATTAGTTTATTAAATTGCAATATTAGTATCACATGTACCAAGACACAGTGAAAAGTTTTGTCTTACTGTTCACACAGACTGTATCATTCACAGTGCACTGAACTAGAACAAGCGTGATTGATAAGTTCTTGACCTAGGGTAGAAGGGGCCATTTTTAACATGGTCCCCTACATTTACACACTTAGTCCAGCGGTCGTGGAGCATACGGATCCCTTCTTTGTAGAAGGGGTCCACAGCAGGGACGATTGATAAATTCATGGCCCAAGGTACAAGGAGATGAGTCATTAACTTCAAACTTTCTCACTCAAAGAGTTGAATTGCACGTGCAAGTAATGAGAGCATCTTGGACCTCCAGGTGGTCCACAGCAGGGGTGATTGATAGGTTCGTGGCCTAAGGTAGAAGGAGACGAGTTATACAGCTCTTGTTATATGCACGTGCAGTTCAACTCTTTGAGTGAAAATGCAGAAAGTTTGAGGTTAGTTATTAACTTCATCTCCTCCTAACTCAGGCCACGAACTTATCAATCACCGCCGCTGTGGATCACTTCAAGAGGTCCAAGATGCCGACTTCTACAAAGAAGGGATCCGCACGCGCCACGACCGCTGGACTAAATGTGCAGCTGTAGGAAAAATAAATGTGCTAGGTTTTCTAAAATTGACTCCTTCTACGAACTTATCAATCGCCCCTTGTATAAGATGGTGAGCGACATTGATAGCCAGAGGCTTTTTCCCAGGGCTGAAATGGCTAACACGAGGGGGCATAGTTTTAAGGTTTTAAGCTTGGAAGTAAGTACAAGGGGGATGTCAGAAGTGAGTTTTTCACACAGAGAGTGGTGAGTAGGTGGAACGCACTGCCAGCGACAATGGTGGAGGCAGATACAATAGGGTCTTTAAGGGACTCTTAGATGGGTCCATGGAGCTTAGAATAATAGAGGGCTATGCAGTAAGGAAATTCTAGGCAGTTTCTAGAGAAGGTTACATTGTCAGTACAAAATTGTGGGCCGAAGGCCCTGTAATGTGCTGTAGATTTCTATGTTCTAAGGCGGAACACAATGCAGAATAACCAGTTGTACACTTGTGTCTGGATTGGGCTCTCTATGGTGGTCAAGTGACTCTTGGCCTCCTCACCTTGGGCTCTTCCCACACACCTCTGACTTGACTCCAATTTGCCCCTCATGAGGGGTTGCCAGCTCTGTACGGAGGACTTGGTTTGATGTGTGTGGTGTAACCAGCACGAGTGACTGCCTACCACCAGTACCGGCAGCCAATGGTCCCTCATTAAGCTGGACTGTACTGGCCCTCCCCGAACAGCATCACCGGAAGGATTTTCCCACTGGGGAAGGCATCCGTGTCTCTCCGGAGGGAGAAACAGAATTAGGGCATCTGACGAAGGGTCTTCGACTTGAGACATTGATACAATCTCCATGGACACTGCCTGATCTACCGAGTGTTTCCAGCACTTTCACCCTTGTTTCAGAGCTCCGTCCTCTGCCGTTTTTTTGCTGAGGGAGTCCACCCTGCCAGTCACTGAGCACCGAGGGATGGATCCTGATCCTGGGGAGCAAGCACTGCACTCTGCTTCCCTGAACACTCTCTTGTTCCCCCAACTGCCCTCCAGTGTGTGGAGCCTCGCTCCTGGCGTGAAACCAGTCCTCCAGATCTTCCCATTCCATTCAGTGTGCCTCTCCTCTGTGCCTGTCAGGGGAGCAACCTTCAAGGGCAGAGTCATCTCAACTGAGATATGTGATACTGGGCCGTCTCTGTACTGACCATCTCCCCTCTCCGCACTGACCACCTCCCACCCCTCTCCGTACTGACCACATCCCCAAGCCCTTGCAAGGTCACTTGAATTCACAGAGGTCACCTCCCTTTCCTGTCACTACACAGAAGACAGGTGCTGCCGTGTCAGCCTCCTCCACAACACTTGCACCTGAGGGATGTGGACTCAGTAATCTGGCTCTTACCAGTCGCCAGCCATTTTAATTCCACCTCCCATTCCTGCACTAACATGTCAGTCCATGGCCTCCTCCACTTGTAGGTCCGGGCTAAACATTAATTGTCAGAACAACTGGGTAGCATAGTGGTTAGCACAACGCTTTACAGTACAAGCGACCCTGTTTCAGATCCCGCCCTTGCCTGTAAGGAGTTTGTCCGTTCTCCCCATGACTGCGAGGGTTTCCTCCCAATGCCCACAGACGCACCGGTTGGTAGCTAACCGGTCATTGTAAATTGTCCCGTGATTGGATCAGGAATCGCTGGGTGGCGCAGCTCAAAGGGCTGGAAGGGTATCTCGTTAAAAAGAGAAATAAAAACAGCTCAGTCTCCAACCCGTCGTCATGAGCGTCACATTATCCAGCCTCTGGTAATTGCTCCCCTTCTGTCATTTCCCTCTTCCGGATCCATCAGCTCCCGCTCTCCTCGCTCTTTCCCCTCTCCCATCCTCTCCATCTGCTCATCACACACACAGTCAAAATTGAAAGTAAAATTTTTTATCAGAGTGCATGCACGTCACCACGTCACTGCAGATTCTTTCTCTGCAGGCATTCTTAGCAAATCTATAGAAGACTTGCTATAGAAGAAGAGTAACTGTAAACTATGGACTACAAACTGTGCAAATGCAAATATAAATATGTAACGCGCTGTAAGGTTTCACTGCTAATGTAGTGGCCGCTCTGTAATCAAAAAGCCCTGACTCCAGCCAACATACACTCCGGGCCACTGAGGCACGCAAGCCACCAAACCCTACGGCAAGGATGTGGTCCTCCTGGAGGAGCATCTCCTGTAGTTATTTCATAATTGTGTGGGCCAGTGCACTTGTTAGGGCAGTTTTACGGTATATTTATGGGGCAATTAGGTCACGACAGGTGTGTCAGGGCATTTGATCTGCAGCCAGTGAGATAGGAAAGGTAGTGGGGCCATTGACTGGATGCTAATGTTCCAGCATCGAGGGTTCAGGAGCCTGAGGTCCTTCATCACCAGGTTGAGGGAGAGTTATCACCCTTCAACCATCAGGCTTTTGAACCAGTGTTAACGACTTCACTCACCTCAACTCTGAACGACCTCTACAACCTTACAGGACCACTTCCAACGACTCTACAACTCAGATCCTCTGTTTTATATTTTTTACTTGCACCATTTGTTGTCCTTTGCACATTGCTTGTTTGTCAGTCTTGCTTATATTTAGATTTTCATAGATTCTCTTGGATTTCTCAGTTTTTCTGTGAATGGCTGCAAGGAAAGTGAATCTCAAGGAAGCATATGGTGACGTACCGTGTATGGTGATGTACTGTGTATGGTGACGTACTGTGTATAGTGACATACTGTGTATGGTGATGTACTGTGTATGGTGATGTACTGTGTATAGTGACATACTGTGTATGGTGATGTACTGTGTATAGTGACATACTGTGTATGGTGATGTACTGTGTATAGTGACATACCGTGTATGGTGATGTACTGTGTATAGTGACGTACTGTGTATGGTGACGTACTGTGTATGGTGATGTACTGTGTATAGTGACGTACTGTGTATGGTGATGTACTGTGTATAGTGACATACTGTGTATGGTGATGTACTGTGTATGGTGACGTACTGTGTATGGTGACGTACTGTGTATGGTGACGTCCTGTGTATGGTGACATACTGTGTATGGTGACGTACTGTGTATGGTGACGGACTGTGTATGGTGGTGTACTGTGTATGGTGACGTACTGTGTATGGTGATGTACCGTGTATGGTGACGTCCTGTATATGGTGACGGACTGTGTATGGTGGTGTACTGTGTATGGTGACGTACTGTGTATGGTGACGTACTGTGTATGGTGACGTCCTGTGTATGGTGACGGACTGTGTATGGTGGTGTACTGTGTATGGTGACGTACTGTGTATGGTGACGTACTGTGTATGGTGACGTACTGTGTATGGTGACGTACTGTGTGTGGTGACGTATCGTGTATGGTGACGTATCGTGTATGGTGATGTACTGTGTATGGTGACATACTGTGTATGGTGATGTACTGTGTATGGTGATGTACTGTGTATGGTGACGTACTGTGTATGGTGACGTACTGTGTATGGTGATGTACTGTGTATGGTGACGTACTGTGTGTGGTGACGGACTGTGTGTGGTGACGGACTGTGTATGGTGACGTATCGTGTATGGTGACGTACTGTGTATGGTGATGTACTGTGTATGGTGACGTACTGTGTATGGTGACGTACTGTGTATGGTGATGTACTGTGTATGGTGACGTACTGTGTATGGTGACGTACCGTGTGTGGTGACGTACTGTGTATGGTGACGGACTGTGTATGGTGACGTATCGTGTATGGTGATGTACTGTGTATGGTGATGTACTGTGTATGGTGACGTCCTGTGTATGGTGACGTCCTGTGTGTGGTGATGTACTGTGTATGGTGACGTCCTGTGTATGGTGACGGACTGTGTATGGTGATGTACCGTGTGTGGTGATGTACTGTGTATGGTGATGTACTGTGTATGGTGACGTCCTGTGTATGGTGGTGTACTGTGTATGGTGACGTACTGTGTATGGTGAGGTACTGTGTATGGTGACGGACTGTGTATGGTGACGTACTGTGTATGGTGACGTCCTGTGTATGGTGACGTACTGTGTATGGTGGTGTACTGTGTATGGTGACGTACTGTGTATGGTGATGTACTGTGTATGGTGATGTACTGTGTATGGTGATGTACTGTGTATGGTGACGGACTGTGTATGGTGACGTACTGTGTATGGTGACGTCCTGTGTATGGTGACGTACTGTGTATGGTGGTGTACTGTGTATGGTGACGTACTGTGTATGGTGATGTACTGTGTATGGTGACGTATCGTGTATGGTGATGTACCGTGTGTGGTGACGTACTGTGTATGGTGACGTCCTGTGTATGGTGACGTACTGTGTATGGTGATGTACTGTGTGTGGTGATGTACTGTGTATGGTGACGTACCGTGTGTGGTGACGTACTGTGTATGGTGACGTACTGTGTGTGGTGACGTACTGTGTATGGTGACGTCCTGTGTATGGTGACGTACTGTGTATGGTGATGTACTGTGTGTGGTGACGTACCGTGTATGGTGACGTACCGTGTGTGGTGACGTACTGTGTATGGTGACGTCCTGTGTGTGGTGACGTACTGTGTATGGTGATGTACTGTGTGTGGTGATGTACTGTGTATGGTGACGTCCTGTGTATGGTGATGTACTGTGTATGGTGATGTACTGTGTATGGTGACGTACCGTGTGTGGTGACGTACTGTGTATGGTGACGGACTGTGTATGGTGACGGACTGTGTATGGTGACATACCGTGTGTGGTGACGTACTGTGTATGGTGACGTACTGTGTATGGTGACGGACTGTGTATAGTGACGTACTGTGTATGGTGACGTACTGTGTATGGTGACGTACTGTGTGTGGTGACGTACTGTGTGTGGTGACGTACTGTGTATGGTGACGTACTGTGTATGGTGACGTACTGTGTATGGTGACGTACTGTGTATAGTGATGTACTGTGTATGGTGACATACTGTGTATGGTGATGTACCGTGTGTGGTGACGTACTGTGTATGGTGACGTCCTGTGTATGGTGACGTCCTGTGTATGGTGATGTACTGTGTATGGTGACGTACCGTGTGTGGTGACGTACTGTGTATGGTGACGGACTGTGTATGGTGACGGACTGTGTATGGTGACGTACCGTGTGTGGTGACGTACTGTGTATGGTGACGTACTGTGTATGGTGACGGACTGTGTATAGTGACATACTGTGTATGGTGACGTACTGTGTATGGTGATGTACTGTGTATGGTGACGTACTGTGTGTGGTGATGTACTGTGTATAGTGACGTACTGTGTATGGTGACATACTGTGTATGGTGACGTACTGTGTATAGTGACGTACTGTGTATGGTGATGTACTGTGTATAGTGACGTACTGTGTATGGTGATGTACTGTGTATGGTGACATACTGTGTATGGTGATGTACCGTGTGTGGTGACGTACTGTGTATGGTGACGTCCTGTGTATGGTGACGTACTGTGTATGGTGATGTACTGTGTATGGTGACGTACTGTGTGTGGTGACGGACTGTGTATGGTGACGGACTGTGTATGGTGACGTATCGTGTATGGTGACGTACTGTGTATGGTGATGTACTGTGTATGGTGATGTACTGTGTATGGTGACGTACTGTGTATGGTGACGTACTGTGTATGGTGATGTACTGTGTATGGTGACGTACTGTGTATGGTGACGTACCGTGTGTGGTGACGTACTGTGTGTGGTGACGGACTGTGTATGGTGACGTATCGTGTATGGTGATGTACTGTGTATGGTGATGTACTGTGTATGGTGACGTCCTGTGTATGGTGACGTCCTGTGTGTGGTGATGTACTGTGTATGGTGACGTCCTGTGTATGGTGACGGACTGTGTATGGTGATGTACCGTGTGTGGTGATGTACTGTGTGTGGTGATGTACTGTGTATGGTGACGTCCTGTGTATGGTGGTGTACTGTGTATGGTGACGTACTGTGTATGGTGATGTACTGTGTATGGTGACGGACTGTGTATGGTGACGTACTGTGTATGGTGACGTCCTGTGTATGGTGACGTACTGTGTATGGTGGTGTACTGTGTATGGTGACGTACTGTGTATGGTGATGTACTGTGTATGGTGATGTACTGTGTATGGTGATGTACTGTGTATGGTGACGGACTGTGTATGGTGACGTCCTGTGTATGGTGATGTACTGTGTATGGTGATGTACTGTGTATGGTGACGTACCGTGTGTGGTGACGTACTGTGTATGGTGACGGACTGTGTATGGTGACGGACTGTGTATGGTGACGTACCGTGTGTGGTGACGTACTGTGTATGGTGACGTACTGTGTATGGTGACGGACTGTGTATAGTGACATACTGTGTATGGTGACGTACTGTGTATGGTGATGTACTGTGTATGGTGACGTACTGTGTGTGGTGACGTACTGTGTATAGTGACGTACTGTGTATGGTGACATACTGTGTATGGTGACGTACTGTGTATAGTGACGTACTGTGTATGGTGATGTACTGTGTATAGTGACGTACTGTGTATGGTGATGTACTGTGTATGGTGACATACTGTGTATGGTGATGTACCGTGTGTGGTGACGTACTGTGTATGGTGACGTCCTGTGTATGGTGATGTACTGTGTATGGTGACGTCCTGTGTGTGGTGACGTACTGTGTATGGTGACGTCCTGTGTATGGTGATGTACTGTGTATGGTGATGTACTGTGTATGGTGACGTACCGTGTGTGGTGACGTACTGTGTATGGTGACGGACTGTGTATGGTGACGGACTGTGTATGGTGACGTACCGTGTGTGGTGACGTACTGTGTATGGTGACGTACTGTGTATGGTGACGGACTGTGTATAGTGACATACTGTGTATGGTGATGTACTGTGTATGGTGATGTACCGTGTGTGGTGACGTACTGTGTATGGTGACGTCCTGTGTATGGTGATGTACTGTGTATGGTGACGTCCTGTGTATGGTGACGGACTGTGTATGGTGACGTACCGTGTGTGGTGACGTACTGTGTATGGTGACGTACTGTGTATGGTGACGGACTGTGTATAGTGACATACTGTGTATGGTGACGTACTGTGTATGGTGACGGACTGTGTATGGTGACGGACTGTGTATGGTGACGTACCGTGTGTGGTGACGTACTGTGTATGGTGACGGACTGTGTATAGTGACATACTGTGTATGGTGATGTACCGTGTGTGGTGACGTACTGTGTATGGTGACGGACTGTGTATGGTGATGTACTGTGTATGGTGATGTACTGTGTATGGTGACGTACTGTGTATGGTGACGTCCTGTGTATGGTGACGTACTGTGTATGGTGATGTACTGTGTATGGTGACGTACTGTGTATGGTGACGTCCTGTGTATGGTGATGTACTGTGTATGGTGACGTATCGTGTATGGTGATGTACTGTGTATGGTGATGTACTGTGTATGGTGACGTACTGTGTATGGTGACGGACTGTGTATGGTGACGGACTGTGTATGGTGATGTACCGTGTATGGTGATGTACTGTGTATGGTGATGTACTGTGTATGGTGATGTACTGTGTATGGTGACGTACTGTGTATGGTGATGTACTGTGTATGGTGACGTACTGTGTGTGGTGACGGACTGTGTATGGTGACGGACTGTGTATGGTGATGTACTGTGTATGGTGACGTCCTGTGTATGGTGATGTACTGTGTATGGTGATGTATCGTGTATGGTGATGTACCGTGTGTGGTGACGTACCGTGTATGGTGATGTACTGTGTGTTGGTTCATTTGTTATGTGTCATGTTGGATGATCATGGTCTTCCATCTATATTTAATCTGCCTGTGGGAAAGACCAACCTTGCTGCTTTTCTTCCTCTTTTCTTTATCCGTAACCATGACATGGGCGATCGTGGTCTTTCCATGAGCATGATTGTTCTTGGCAAATATTTTTACAGAAATAGTTTGCCATTGCCTTCTCCTGGGCTGTGTCTTCACAAGACGGGTAACCCCAGCCATTATCCATTGCAAGAGTGTCCGTACATGAGGTGACTCTGACAGGAAATGATAAAGATTTTTGAATGGTTCCTCAAACCATGGCCACAACTTGACTATTCCTCTTTAGAACAATGGGTTTTTTAAAACTTTATTTTTATTGTTTTGCCAATAACAGAACAAACAGGATAAAAACAAACAGACAGGCAGGGTCATCATAGGTGAAATAAAATCCGTATCTTATAATAGAAAAAATGAATAGAGAAATGGGTTATGTTACTGTATCAAGGTTAATCAAACTCTTAGGTCCATAATTGTCCTTCAAAGTCTCAGGGGACCTTAAGATCCATGACTTTAAAGTCCATTCTGCAGGTTCCCTCATAGGAAGAAATAAAACAAAGTTCTTCAAACCAAATAAATGTACAGTGAAGAAGTCACTTCAGGCTCAAATAAAATGTCCAATTTTCCCAGCATCTTTCAAATTCTTTAGTGGCTTGTCTCAGAGAGAAAGTCAATTGTTTCATACCATAAATTTCTTGAACTATTTCTAACCATTCCAGGACTGTAGGAGACTCTTTGCTTAACAATTTCCAGGTCATCGCTTTCTTACTGGCTGCTAGTAGTATTTGTATCAAATATCTTTCATGCTTTTTGAACCTATTTGGTACATTACCCAAATAAATAACGTTATAAAGTCAAAATTAATCTCTGGGCTGATTATTGACCTGGGCTGATCTGCTACCACATCTAACCAATAAGACAAAATCTTTGGACGCTCCCAGAAAATATGAAAGTGATCAGCCAACATATTATCACACCTTCTCCAGCGTTTAGAACAAATTGTTTTTGTAACGTATGGTAATTTTTATGTCTTACACTGTACTGCTGCTACGGAAAAACAACACATTTCACAACATGTGTCAGTGACAATGAAGCTGATTGAGATTCTGAATACATCTGCAGTCTCTGACAGCTCCTGGGCCGTGGTGTAATAGGCCAAGTGGCCTGTAGGGGGCGCTCAGCGGCAGGGTCCTGAAGCCCTTGTGCGAAGAACAAGGGCAGGTGTGGTGACACAGTCTGCATTTTGCTTCCACCTATCTCCCTTGTTTAATTAAAGATCTATTGGTAGTTCAAGATAAAAGGTCGCTTCGATTTTAGTAAAGACGACGCAGATAAATATCGAGAGAATTGACAGGTCTCAAGCTTCTGGCGATTGAGTATGTTAAAGGAATTATTGCCACACATAAAGTCATGGATGCTACAGCCCAGAAACAGGCTCTTTGGTCCATCTAGTGCATACTGAACTGTTATTCTACCCCATTACATTGACCCGCATATGGAGGAATTTGAGGTGGGGGGTTTATATGGGAGGCAGGGTTTGAGGGTCGGCACAACATTGTGGGCCGAAGGGCCTTTAATGTGCTGTGCTGTACTATTCTATGTTCTATGTTCTATGGACCATAGCCCCTCATACCCCTCCCATTCATGTACTTAACAAATTTCTCTCAGCTGTTAAAATCGAACCTGCACCGTATAGCCTACAGTATAATAAAGGACTACTTTATGTTGTGGTAACACGTTGTTGAATGCGTTATTAGGCACGTATTGATCTGTATGTGTGGCTGAGTTCAGTTTCCGCCAGTGAGGAAATATGAACCTTAGCTCCCGTCTAATAGCATTGTTGTGTAATGAGGCCACACGCGCAACGGAACCCACATCCACCATTTCTGCTGCAGCTCGTTCCCCACTCTCACCACCCTCTGAGTGAAGAAGTTCCCCTTAAATATTTCACCTTTCACCCTTAGCCCATGACCTCTAGTTCTAGCCTCACTCAACCTCAGCGAGAAAATCAGAAATAAGAGAATCTGCAGGTGCTGGAAATCCAAGCAACACACACACACACACAAATGCTGAAAGAACTCAGCAGGCCAGGCAGCTTCCATGGAAAAAAAGTACACTGTAAGACGTAAAAATTACCATATATTACAAAAGCAATTGTTCTAAAGAGGAATAGTCATGTTGTGCTCATGGTTTGAGGAACCGTTCAGAAAGCTGACAGTGGAGAGGAAGAAGCTGTTTTTAAAACATTGGTTGCCTGCTCCCAACCAGTCGCATGACTGCACTTCTTTCCATAAATGTTGAATTTTCCCTGCACTCAAATTCACCTTGCAAAATGCTGGAGGAACTCAGCTGGAGAAATGGACCATTGACGTTTCAGACTGGGACTCTTCATCAGAACTGCAAAGAAAGAGGCAGGAGCCGGAAAGGGATGGGGGCACAGGAGAGGGAGGAGACTAGTCGAGGGGGAAGGTAGGGAGTTGGAGGAATGTAAGAAGCTAGGAGGTTGTGGGCGGAAGGGGCAAAGGGCTGCAGGTGAAGCAATTTGATGGAAGAGGACAACAGTCAAAGGAAGGGGGTGGTGCTCCAGGAGGAGGAGATGTGAGTGATAGGCTAGTTGGGAGGGTGCAGGAGAGGAAACAGAAGGGATAAAGGGAAAAAGAAGTAGGTGAGGGAGGGCAGGGTTGAACAGAGGGTAATGGTTGAGTGGTTACCGAAAGTTGAGAAATCGATGTTGATGCAGTCAGGTTGGAGACACTAAGAGAGTATGAGGTGCTGTTCCTCTGATTTGCGCCTGGTCTGAATGTGGCTGGTGAGGAGGCATGGACAGACATATCTGTGTGGGAATGGGAAGTGTAACTCCACACACACACACACACACACACACACACACACACACACACACACACACACACACACACACACACACACACACACACACACACACACACACACACACACACACAGAGTTACACCCCACTTACTCCTTACAGGGCAAAAAAAAAAGTTGATACATTCAAGGGGATTATTGAGATGTTATTTATTTATTTTGTAACTTTTGGAAATTTTATGTCTTTGCTCTGGCCTGCTGCTACGAAACAACAAATTTCACATGGTCTAAGACTGTGATAACACACCTGATTCAGGTAGAGAGAAGTATTCCCTCTTCTGGAGAAGTCTTGACCAGACAAAGTTCAAATTTCAAAGTACATTAACTATCCAAGTACGTATTCATTATACAACCTTGAGTTTAATCTCCTTACAGCCAGACCCGAGACAAAGAAACCCAAAATAACTCATTAAAAAAAGACCATCAAACACCAAATGCGCAGAGAGAAAAGAAACGAATCGCGCAAATAATAAAAACAAGAAGTAGCATTCAGAACAGAAGGCCACGAAAGGGAGTCCGTCCAAGTAGAGTAAGGTTACTCTCATTAACGATTCCCCTGGAAGCATGTTCCAGGAATCCACAAATCTGTGTGAAAGAGACTTACTCCTCACATCTCCTTTAAACTCCCCCGTTAACCCTAAATCTATCTTTAGTATTTGCCATTCTCATCCTGTGGAGGAAAGACTGGGCACCTACCCTATCTAGGATTCTCATAATTTTGCATACTTCTATCAGGTCACTCCTCAGCCTCTGACACCCTCCAGAAAACAACTTGGGCTTGTCTAACCTCTCTACACTCCATTCCAGAAACCATCCTGGTGTGCCTCTTCTGTACCCCACCCAAAGCCACCACATCCTCCCCATAGTGTGTCAGCCAGGAGTCCACACAACACTCCAAACGTGGCCTCACTAAACTTTTACACAGTTGCCACATAACTTACCAAGTTTTATACTCAGTGCCCTGACCATCGAAGGCAAGCGTACTGTAGGCCTTCTTTACCACCCTGTCTATTTTGACTTGCCTCTTTCAGGGAGCTATAGACCGACACCCCAAGATCCCTCTGTACGTCAATTCTTCAAAGAATACTGCCATTTATGGTATAGTTTCCTCTTGCACCTGACCTGCCATTTGACCAGATTAACTTCTGCCCAAGTTTCCAGTTAATATATAATCTGCTGGGTCCTTTGGCAACCTTCTTCACTACCCACACCTCTGCGAATAATTGTATCTTCTATATTTTAATGTATAATTTTCTAAATTCCTGTAACCACTAATCATAACAGTTATTATCATTATTAAGTGTAGGCCATCACATTCTGTGGGGGGGGGGGGGGTTACTGTTTTTTTTTTGTCCCATTACTTTCTATCGTAGCTTTTCTCACTGTTATTCATGTCTCTGATTTATTCTCTTCTGTCATACCCTTTGTTCCCCACTATTTCCCCAGAGTTTGCCCTGCCTCTTCCATGTCGACTGACACCGAGGTGGTTGATGCTGGAAATCTGCAGCAACAAAAAGGGCAAATGGATGTTAACTGTCCATCTCCCTCCACAGACGCTGCCCGGCCTGCTGAGTTCCTCCAGCACTTCTGTGTTTTGCATTGAGTATACAGTATGTTTATGTTTCTGCCAGTTCCTTGTGTCCCAAACTAATTCCTGCTTCCACCAGTAAGGGGCCTGTTTTAATTTTTTTCCATTTGTTCATTCATCAATTTATTTATTTATCTATCTGTTTATTTATCTTTACTTTACTTTATTGTCGCCAAACAATTGATACTAGAGAGTACAATCACAGTGATATTTGATTCTACGCATTGTGCTCCCTAGAGTACAAATCGAAGTAAATATAATAAAAATTTAAATTATAAATCATAATTAGAAAATAGAAAAGGGAAAGTAAGGTAGTGCAAGTCAGGTCCGGATATTTGGAAGGTACGGCCCAGATCCGGGTCAGGATCCATTCAGCAGTCTTATCACAGTAGGAAAGAAGCTGTTCCCAAATCTGGCCGTACGAATCTTCATGCTCCTGAACCTTCTCCTGGAGGGAAGAGGGACAAAAAGTGTGTTGGCTGGGTGGGTCGTGTCCTTGATTATCCTGGCAGCACTGCTCCGACAGCGTGTGGTGTAAAGTGAGTCCAAGGATGGAAGATTGGTTTGGGTGATGTGCTGGGCTAGGTTCACGATCTTCTGAAGCTTCTCCCAGTCTTGGACAGGACAACTTCCATACCAGGTTGTGATGCACCCTGGAAGAATGCTTTCTACGGTGCATCTATAAAAATTAGTGAGGGCTTTAGGGGACAGGCATCTATCTGCTTATCTATCTCTCTATGTTTATTTATTTATTTATCTACCTAGTTATCCATTTAGTTTTTTATACACACACACACACAATCTATTTATTTATTATTTACCTAACTATATCTCTGTCTATCTATTGATTGATTGATTGAAATCCAGCACAGACTAGGTCATCCAGCAATCCCCCATTAAACCCCAGCCTAATCATGGGACAATTTACAATGACCAATTAATCTACCAACCGGGAGGTCTTTGGACCGTGGGAGGAAACCTACGCGGTCACGGGAAGAACGTACAAACTCCTCACAGACAGCAGCGAGAATTGAGCCTGGGTTGCCGGTACTGTAAAGCGTTGTGCTAACCAACACTTTGCTTTGTAAGTATCTGTGGAAGGTTTTACAGTCCAGTTTTATGTCTCCCAGTGGATTTCTGCTGTCTTCAATTTAATTTCCTTACCCTCACAGAGAAGGCGGGTCAGTGCCTCTAGGCACTTTCTTAGAAGCTGAAGGAGATTTGGCATATCACCAAATATGCTAACAAATCCCTACAGATCTGTGGTAAACTACGTATACCTGTCTGGACACGCCCCTCTGCTGACTGCTCCTGTGGCTCCTCCCACAGACCCCTGTATAAAGGCGATTGGGGCACTGCTCCTCCCACAGTCTTTGACATGGTCGTGCTCCCCTTTCACTGTTAATAAAAGCCTATCGTTCACTTCCAGTCTCCTAGAGTTATTGATGGTGCATCAAGATCTACTGCAGTAAGTGTCCTAACTGATGGAATCACAGCCTGGTGTGGCAATTCAAATGCACAAGAATGCAGAGAGTGGTGGACACAGCCTGATCCATCAATAGACAACAGACAATAGACAGTAGGTGCAGGAGTAGGCCATTCAGCCCTTCTAGCCAGCACCACTATTCACTGTGATCATGGCTGATCATACACAATCAGTACCCCGTTCCTGCCCTCTCCCCATATCCCTTGACCCTGCTATCTGTAAGAGCTCTATCTAACTCTCTCTTGAATGCATCCAGAGACTTGTCCTCTGCTGCCTTCTGGGGCAGAGCATTCCACATATCCACCACTCTCTGGGTGAAAAAGTTTTTCCGCATCTCTGTTCTAAATGGCCTACCCCTTATTCTTAAACTGTGGCCTCTGATCCTGGACTCACCCATCAGCGGGAACATGCTTCCTGCCTCCAGCGTGTCCAATCCCTTAATAATCTTATATGTTTCAATCAGATCTCCTCTCATCCTTCTAAATTCCAGTGTATACAAGCCCAGTCACTCCAATCTTTCAACATATGACAGTTCCTCCATTCTGGGAATTAACCTTGTGAACCTACGCTACACCTCCTCAGTAGCAAGAATGTCCTTCCCCAAATTTGGAGACCAAAACTGCACACAATACTCCAGGTGGGGTCTCACCAGGGCCCTGCACAGCTGCAGAAGGACCTCTTTACTCCAATACTCAATTCCTCTTGTTATAAAGGCCAGCATGCCATTAGCTTTCTTCACTGCCTGCTGTACCTGCATGCTTGCTTTCATTGACTGTTGTACAAGAACACCTGGTGATGGACGTCCAATCATGGACGCAACACCCCCATAATAGAACTTACAGAGGGCACGGTGGCCAAAAGGTGACATCTATCATCAAGAGTTCCCTCTATCCGGGTCATGGACTCTTCTCGCTGAAGAATTCCCTCTATCCAGCTCGTGGACTCTTCTTGCTGAAGAATTCCCTCTATCCAGGTCAAGGACTCTTTTGGCTGAAGAATTCCCTCTATCCAGCTTGTGGACTCTTCTTTCTGAAGAATTCCCATCATCCAGCTCATGGACTCTTCCTGCTGAAGAATTCCCTCTATCCGTCTCGTGGACTCTTCTCGTTGGTACCATCAGGCAGGAGGTACAGAAGTTCTGTCTGCCAGAAGAAGCGGGATCTCCCAATGGCCACTCATTTTAATTCCAATTTCCATTTGATGTGTCTTTCCATGGCCTCTTCTACTGCCACAATGAGGCCACACCCAGGTTGGAGGAACAACACCTTGTGTTCTGTCTGGGTAGCCACCAACCCGATGGCATGGACATTGATTTCTCAAATTTCTGGTAAATCCCCCCTCCCCACTTCACCATTCCCACTCCCCTTTCCCTCTCTCACCTTATCTCCTTGCCTATCCATCCCCTTTTCTTTCTTCCATGGCCTCTCCTGTTAGATTCCCCCATCTCCAGCCGTGTATCTCTTTCACCAATCAACTTCCCATCTCTTTACTTCACCCCTCCCCCTCCTGGTTTCACCTTTCACCTTGTGTTTCTCGCTCCCCTCCCCCACCTTTTAATGTTACTCCTCATCTTTTTTTCTCCAGTCCTGATGAAGGGTCTCAGCCCAAAACGTTGACAGTTTACTCTTTTCCACAGAGGTTGCCCGGCCCACTGAGCTCCTCCAGCATTTTGTGTGTGTCCGCCAGGTTCAGGGACAGCTGTCTACAAAGCCATCAGGATCTTGGACCGCCCAAAACCTACCTCAGCAACAGAACGCTTTGGACCACCTCTCGCACTATTACAGACGTGTCTCTAGTTGTAATTTTGCATTACTGCCTTGTCATGCACAATCTTTTTCTTCACTGTCTTGTCTGATTGAAGTCTGTGTGTTATCTGTACCCATCAGCCTGTGAAGCTGATACAAGGAAATCTTCCATTGTACCTGTACATATGCACATCACAATAAACTCATATTGACCTGCTGGGACATATATAACTCTGTTGGATCGTTTCCTACTTTGGTTGTCTATATTTTGGAAGCTGGTATCAGTGGGATGGCCAGTGTTTATTGTCCATCCTTAACAATCAGAAGGGGATGGCGAGCTACCTTCGGACACCTCTTCTCGTGAAGGTGCTCCCACAGCGTTGCTGGGAGAGGCTTCCTGGAATTTAACCCTTCGACCATGAGGACAGGTTGAAGAACATAAGATATAGGAGCAGGAGTCGGCCATCTGGCCTGTTGAGTCTGCTCCACCATTCGATAAGATCATGGCTGATCCGGCCATGGACTCATCTCCACCTACCTGCCTTTTCCCCGTAACCCTCAATTCCCCTACTATGCAAAGATCTATCCGACCTTGTCTTAAATGTATTTACTGAGGTAACCCCCACTACTTCATTGGGCAGAGAATTCCACAGATCTAAACTAAAATAAAAGGCAAACTGCTGGAGGAACTCAGTGGGTCAGAAGCACCTGTGGGGGAAATGGACATCCGATGTTTCGGGCTGAGACCTTTCATCTGCTTTATGAGAATGGCAACCTTACAAGAGCCAGGGTGGGAGGAGGAGGAGTCCAGGGGGTGCTTGGAGCCGTGGGTTTGTAGTAAGTGTCACTGAGTACTCCCTCTCCTTAGATGGAGACAGAGAGATCAGGAAAGGGGAGAGTAGTGTCCAAGTCAATTTGATGATGAGATGGAAGTAGGTAGTGGAGTTGATGAAGTCGGCGAGTTCTGCACAGTTGTTTCTAAGTCGGGATGGTGGGCCACATGGGCGGGAAACTCTAAGTCAGGGGTCCCCGACCTTTTTTACGCCTTGGACACCAACCATTAGCTGAGGGGTCCGCAGTCCCCTGGTTGGGACCGCTGCTCTAAGAGATGGTGTTCCTGTGTGCCCGAGGTTTCTAGAGATCAAGGTCACGGGTTTGGGAGGTGTTCTGTGCTTAACCGTATCAGCGTGGGAGGATCTCTAACTGTTGGACAACGGGTACAGTACTAGCATGTATGGAACTGTAACTGTATAACACCGGGGTACAGTTCTGGTAGGGACATGTCTATCACTGTATAACACTGGGATACAGGACTGGTAGTGATGGGCCCATGTCTGTATAAGACTAGGGTACAGTACTGGTGGTGATGGGTCTGGGATTCAGAATTCATGGCTACAGTAGTGGAGGCGATGGGTCTGGGATTCAGAATTCATGGCTACAGTAGTGGAGGCAATGGGTCTGGGATTCAGAATTCATGGCCACAGTACTGGTGGTGATGGGTCTGGGATTCAGAATTCATGGCTACAGTAGTGGAGGCAATGGGTCTGGGATTCAGAATTCATGGCCACAGTACTGGTGGTGATGGGTCTGGGATTCAGAATTCATGGCTACAGTAGTGGTGAGGATCGGTCTGGGATTCAGAATTCATGGCTACAGTAGTGGTGAGGCTTGGTCTGGGATTCAGAATTCATGGCTACAGTAGTGGTGGCGATGGGTCTGGGATTCAGAATTCATGGCTACAGTAGTGGTGAGGATCGGTCTGGGATTCAGAATTCATGGCTACAGTAGTGGTGAGGCTCGGTCTGGGATTCAGAATTCATGGCTACAGTAGTGGTGAGGCTCGGTCTGGGATTCAGAATTCATGGGTACAGTAGTGGTGGCAATGGGTCTGGGATTCAGAAATCATGGGTACAGTAGTGGTGGCAATGGGTCTGAGATTCAGAATTCATGGCTACAGTAGTGGTGGCAATGGGTCTGGGATTCAGAAATCATGGGTACAGTAGTGGTGGCAATGGGTCTGGGATTCAGAAATCATGGGTACAGTACTGGTGGCGATGGGTCTGGGATTCAGAATTCATGGGTACAGTAGTGGTGGCAATGGGTCTGGGATTCAGAATTCATGGGTACAGTAGTGGTGAGGATCGGTCTGTCCCTACATATCTCTGGGAAGCATCACGGAACCCAGCCAATTGGCTCCAAGGCCTGTTCTCCCCCCCTTGATGCCCTGTCTCTTTGTTTTGCCTTGAACTGGAGCACGTAACAGTGAATAATTGCTGCGCTGATCTAGTCCAGTTCCACAGGGATGTAAATCTGGGCCGTGTCTATCTCTGAACCACGCTGTTTCTGCTCCCAGCTATTTATACTCTGATTGCAGCCGGCTCAATAAACGCTTTGTGTCGTGCATTCTCCCTTCCTCCCAGCCCAGCTGACGGTCTGGCACACAACTGGATCAGAGAGACAGCCTTGTGCTTGAGAAAGCTGCATGGGCCATCCCAGGTGAGGCCTTCACTGTGGTCTATCTGGGAGGGGTCAGAGAAGATAAAAAGACTGGACCCCCCCCCCCCCCCCCAACATCAGGAACCTGGGATGAGGAGTGAACAGCTCATCCCCAAACCACACTGGCATTCTGAGAGAAGGTGATCGGCTTGCTTCTCTTGTGTCTTGCTCTTCAACCTCTGTGCTCGAACAGCCACCTTCTTAACCCTACCAAACTCCCCTTCGCTGCAGAGAAGAAGCTGCTGACAGCTCCTGCCTCTCCGCAGGAGTGGGCCAGTGCCCTGGTCACCTCACACCACTCTTGAACGCAACCTGCCCGGGCCCAGTCCATCATCTTTGTCTGAGGTCCAGGGAAGACCAAGAGGCTTGTGAGCAGGAGGCAGTCACTCTCTCACCACCGTCTCATTACAATACAACCGTGATCTCCGATCCCACCAACTCCCCATCACTCTAAACATCTCCTCGAGCCTCAAACAGATTTGATGACTCTCTGGGGCAGAGAATTCCAAACTTCCACACACTGACAGGAAGTTCTCCTTCTGCCAGGCTCCAGGACTGCTTCTATCCCTCTGGTCACCAGACTCCTGAATGGACTCTTGACCTCACAATTGACCTCATCACGATCTCACACTTTACCATCTACCAGCAATGCCCTCTCTCTGTAGCTGTTACACTTTATTCTGCATAGTTACTGTTTTATATTATTCTGATTGGATGCACTCTAACTTGATCTGTATGAACAGCCTGCTTTTCATCGTATCTTGGTACATGTTGCAACGATAGACCAATTACAATACGAATGGGTGACTTCATTCTGAATCTATACCCTTGCTGTACACACCCTCACTAGGATCCACTCCCTCACCATCAATTACCACCCCCACACCCCCAGAGTCACATATACTTCAACAAAATAGAGAGAGTACAGAGGAGATTTACTAGAATGCTACCTGGGTTTCAGCACCTAAGTTACAGAGAAAGTTAGGTCTTTATTCTTCGGAGCGTAGAAGGTTGAAGGGGGACTTGAAATTATGAGGGGGATAGATAGAGTTGACGTGGATAGGCTTTTTTCCATTGAGAGTAGGGGAGATTCAAACAAGAGGACATGAGTTGAGAGTTAAGGGGCAAAAGTTTAGGGGTAACACGAAGGGGAATTTCTTTACTCAGAGAGTAGTAGCTGTGTGGAATGAGCTTCCAGTAGAGGCATTTAGTTCGATATAGTCATTTAGAAAAAAAATTGGATAGGTGTATGGACAGGAAAGGAATGGAGGGTTATGGGCTGAGTGCAGGTCGGTGGGACTAGGTGAGAGTAAGCGTTCGGCATGGACTAGAAGGGCCGAGATGGCCTGTTTCTGTGCTGTAATTATTATATGGTTATAAGACCACCACTGATTCTTCGAATCCCCAGAGTGAGAAGTCCCGGTTTATTCTCCCTTTTCTTATAAGGCAGGAATCAGCTCATTGATCACTTTGCACCAATACCCCAGTGCTGGTCTACCCCACTACACTGCTCGTGGTGTGGTGTCCCCTTGCAGCAAGATTTCCCTGCATCCTTTGTACTAAGGGCCGACAAGCCAATTTCTCAGTTATTTGTACTATCCTAACCACTACCACAGAGCAGCAACAGGACGGCCACTTTAACCAATCTGTACTTTGTTTTTTTTTACCTATAATATTGTGTAAAAGTCTTCAGCGCACACACAGTCATATATCTAGGGTGCCTAAGACTGTTGCACAATACTGTATTTATCAATAAGAAGCGGAAGCCAGTTCTGTAAATCTGGTGGGAGCAAAGGAAGTTGGGAATGGTGATGGTGGAGTGCCGCGGGAGGGGTGTGGGACAGGTGGCAGAGAAGGAGTGCCAGTGGTGAGGGTTGGCACGGGTGCAGACATGCCCAGCCTGAGACACCGGGCAAGGTCATTTGATTCCAAACTATCGGTTTATTGATCATTAAATAATGTCTGTCTGGGTGCTTCCCTCTCCCTTCCCCTTTCCCCAACCCTGATTCCCCTCTCCCTGCCCCTTCCCACTCCCAGTTCACAATAGAGAATCCGGTTTATCATCACTCACACATGTCGTGGAATTTGTTTTTGTTTTAGGCAGCAGTACATCAAATCAGTACAGTAATGTGCAAAAGTCTTAGGCACCCTGGCTTTATACAGCTTATGTGCTTAGAGACTTCTGAACGGTGCTCTAAGTATGTTCTTTATTGTTTAGGTGTGCATAATTTCTGTTTAGTTTGTGATTTTTCTTTGCGAATGACGCCATATGCCTGGGCTGCTGCAACCAAGTGTTCCTTTGCACTTGCGCATGTGACAATAAACCTGACTTTGACAGTAGACGCATCACATCGACTTCAGGTCATTTCTCGGCCCTCCCCCTTCTCTCTTTTTCCATTCCCCATCCTGGCTTCCCTCTCACCCCTTCTCTCCTCCTCACCTGCCCATCGCCTCCTCCCCTTTCTCCTGCGTTGCTGCTACTGAATCGTGTGATAATGTTTTTAATATCCATATGAGGAGTTTGCACGTTCTCCCCTTAACCGCGTGGGTTTCCTCCGGGTGCTCGGGTTTCCTCCCACAGTCCAGAGATGTACCGGTTGGTAGGTTAGTCGGTCATTGTAAATTGTCCAGTGAATAGGTTAGCATTAAAAAAAATTTGGAGGATTGCTGAGCAGTGAGTCTCAAAGGGCCAGAGTGGCGTACTCCGCACTGTATCTCTAACTAACTAGCTAAATAACTAAATAAATAGGCATTTTTGAAGGGAATGACGTTGGGCTAACAAGCCAGAGTTCCTGTTTTCAGTCACCCTCCTCTCCAGACACAAGCTTTTCACTCTGCTGGTTCCCTTCACGGACCAAGGGAACTGCGGAAGGTCACACTCGGGGTGGTGCGATGCGTTGGGACGAGTAAGGTGCAGTTGGTAGAGCAGCTCCAGACACCCAGATTGAACCCTGACCTCCGGCACTGACTGCGTGGAGTTCGCATGTTCTCCCTGTGATCACATGACTTTCCTCTGGGCGCTGCAGTTTCCTCCCACATCTCAAAGACATGTGGATTTGGTTAGTTAATTAGCCACTATAAGAGGCCCCCACCATGTAGGTGAGTGTTAGAATCGGGGCCGGGGGGGGGGCTGTTGATGAGAATAAGGTTATAGAACATGTAGAACAGCACAGTACAGGCCCTTCAGCCCACAATGTTCTGCTGACCCTTTAACCTACTCCAAAATCAGTCCAACACTTCCCTCCCTCATAGCCGTCCATTGTTCCTTCATCCACACACCTGTCTGAGAGTTTCCTCAATGTCCTCAATGTATCTGCCTCCATCTTCACTCCTGGCAGGGTGTGGACTTTCCATGTGTTACCTTGCTCTGAGTAATAAACTACCTCTGACATCCCCCCCTATACCTTCCTCCAATCAGCATAGAAGTATTCCCTCCTGTAGTATCTACTGTCACTCTGGAGAAAAGATCTGGTCTACCTATGCCTCTCATAACCTTATCCACCTCTTGTCTTGTCCATACTGCATCACTGGGCTATAACCGTGCAGGAGCAGTGCCTTGCTCAAGGACACATGCACGCTGCCTTGGCTGAGGCTCGAACTAACAACCTTCAGATTGCCAGTCCAAAGCCTTAACCACTTGGCCACGTGCCAACACAACCTCTATCAAGCAGTGTCTCGTCCTCCTTCACTCCGAAGAGAAAAGCCCTAGCTTGCTCAACCCTTTCTTATAAGACGTGCCCTTCAATCCAGGCAGCAACCCGGTCAACCTCCTCTGCACCCTCTCTGAAGCTTCCACATCCTTCCCATAATGAGGCAACCAGAGCTGAGTACCATCCTCCAAGCGTGGTCTAGCCAGAGCTTTACAGAGCAGCAATTTTATCTCGTGGTAATATTAGCGAATGGGGGCACTTGATGGTCAGCATGGACTCAATTAGCCGAGTGGCCTGTCCTTGTGTTGTGTGATTTGATAACGTTGATCATCCACTACTACTGCAGCCATTCTTTTAAAACTCTGGGATCGGATTTTGCTTGGTCTTTTTTCCTCTTTTGGGATTATTATCACTCCAATGACCTTTTAAGTCTATAATTCGGGAATCTATGTGTCAATGTCAAGGCCATCATTTATTAACCACCCCGAACTGCCCTTCAGAAGGGACCGATGAGTCACCTACAACTGGATTGGATTTGGAACTGGCTTATTATTGTCGCATGTACCGAGGTTCAGTGAAAAGCTTGTCTTACACACTGTTCCTACAGATCAAAGCAATCAAGGTTCCAGCTTCAAGAGTGTTTAATGTCATTTCCACTACACAATGATTGTTACTCCAGATCCAGTGCAGCAAAAAGAACACTATAGGATACAGAACACGATAATAAAAAACACAATTATCATAAATATATATGTTAGCTTATACACATAGGTTGATTGTCTGCCCATTAAGCGATGCTAGGCACAGGAGCATCTGCACGAAAAGTGACTGACATGAAATGATGAAGTAGTGATGGTGGGTTAGTGTTCCCTCACTGCTTGTGGACAGTAAATGTTTCTGAGTCTGGCGGTCCTGGTGTGGATGCTACGTTGCCTCCTCCCTGATGGGAATGGGACAAACAGTCCTTGAGCAGGGTGGGTGGGATCCTTCATGAAGTTACACAGTTCATTGTAATAACAGATGCAGCACAAAGTGTAGCAGCTCCAGGAAGACAATGGGGTGCAAGATCACTACCAGGTGGATTGTGAAGTAAAGAGTCCAATTTGTCAGGGTAGAGGCTGTCCTTGAGCCTGGTGGTGGTTGTTTTCAGGAGCTTGTGTGTCTTCTACCTGATGGAAAGGGTGGTGGGGTGGAGGTGTAAGGTGCTTCTTCCCTCCGCTAGCCTGCAGTTTGCCCTTGGGCAAGGTGTAGCACCTGCTCAGGCACCTCTCCCGACGTAAAGCCACAGGAGCAGCAGCTGATACAGATCACAAGTCCTGGTAATGCCACCACTGACGCCAGGCAGACAATCTCTGAAGAGTATTGATAATGGCCAGGGGCACCCATCTTGTAAAGACACCGCCCAGAAGGAGGCAATGGCAAACCACTTCTGTACCAAGAACAATCACGGTTATGGATAAGACAATGATCGCCCAGGTTACACAGAAGAAGAAAGTCCTTAACTCCGAGTGGAGTCATCGGGACGCTGTCATGACAGCATTTTTTTTAGCAGGCTTTCTTATTTTTACAAGGCTGAGTTGCTAGCTCGACGCTCAACCCAGCACAGATGGAAAGCCTGCAAGGGGGGGGCGACTGAATTCGAACTTGGGAGCCTTCGCTCCAAAGTCCGGCACTGATGCCTCTGTGCCACCAGCTGGCTCAAGTTATACAACACAGCACATAATGATGATGTCATCCAGCATGACACATAATGATGATGTCATGTGAAACAGCACATAATGACGGTGCCTATGGAAGAGGTGAGTGGAAGTGCCTTGCCTGCCCTTTCCATAGAGTGCCCGAGAGTCTGCGGGCCCAGACAGGATAAGGACCAGAGATTGCTACTGAACCAACAAACAATCTGCTGGAGGAACTCTGTGTGTCAGGCATTGTCTGTGGGGGTGGGGCAGGGAAGGAACGGGCGACATTTCAGGTTGAAGTCTTGGTTTAGGGCCTTTAAATCCTTTCCTCCCACAAATGCTTCCCGAGGTTAAACTGCAAAGAGTTCAGCAACGATTCATCAGGACGTTGCCTCAATAAAGGGCTTGAGTTCCAGGGAAAGGTCGGCCAGGCGTGGTTTTTGTTCCTTGGAACGGAGGAACATGAGGGACGACCTCAGAGAAACATTTAAAACAATGAGAGACGCACATAAGATGGTGTGTATGGGCTATTCCCCAGGGCAGGGGTGTCGAGACTGGAGGGTAGAGGTTTAGGGTGAGAGGGAAGGATTTAAGAGGGACCTGAGGGGGCAAAACTTTTACACAGAGGCAGCCACCGCTCTATCATTTAGGACGCATGTGGATAGGTGGGGCGTAGAGAGATAATACAGGAAATTGGGACTAGCTGGGAGGGCACCATGGTCAGCATGGGCTTGCTGGGCTGAAGGGCCTGTACCCATGCTATATTGCTCTTTGACTCCATGGCTCACTGATTTGCTCCATTGGATTGCCTGTTGCTCCAGATTCCAGCGTCTGGCGGTCTCCTGGGTCTCCCTTACTAAACCAAAGAG
Source organism: Hypanus sabinus (assembly GCF_030144855.1). Taxonomy (NCBI): domain Eukaryota; kingdom Metazoa; phylum Chordata; class Chondrichthyes; order Myliobatiformes; family Dasyatidae; genus Hypanus; species Hypanus sabinus. Next base: position 17,420,663 of record NC_082734.1, read on the forward strand.
GTTTACAACAATCCTGTGGTTTCTGTGGTCAGATAAATATGGTTAATTGTTGCTCTTCACAGAATTTAAATTTTACACTGTCGTGGTGGGATTTGAATCTAGGTCCTTAGATTGCTAGTCTAGTAACTTAGCTACTCCACAACTAATACAACCATTGTTCAGCAGGAATGAGATGGGCTGAAGGGCCTGGTTCTGTGCTGTACTTTTCTATGACTCTGTGACTCCGTTCCACCATCACACAAACACGCAAATGTATAAATGCACGCGCACACACAGTCACACACATAAACACATGAACTCAGTGGCCTCTTTATTAGGTACACCTGTGATCCTGCTCGTTAACGCAAATATCTAATCGGCCAATCATTTGGCAGCAACTCAATGCATTAAAAAAGCGTGCAGACATGGTAAAGAGGTTCAGCTGTTGTTCAGACCAAACATCAGAAATGTGATTGAAGTGACTTTGACCTGTTGGTGCCAGATGGGGTGATTTGAGTGTCTCAGAAACAGCTGATCTCTGGGGTTTTCATGCACAACAGTCTCTGGAGTTTACGGTGAATGGTACGGAAAACAAAATAGAGCGTGCAGTGAGCAGCATTTCTAAGGGCGCAAACGCCTTGTTAATGAGAGAGGACAGAGCCGAACGGCCAGACTGGTTCAAGCTGACAGGAACTCGAATAAACACTCATTACAACTGTGGTGTGCAGAAGAGCATCTCTGAATGCACAGCACATCGAACCTTGATGTGGATGGGCTACATCAGCAGAAGACCACGAACATACATTGTTAGGACTGGCCTGCCGAGTTCCTCCAGCATTTTGTGTGTGTTGCTCAGATTTCCAGCAGCTGCAGATTGTCTTGTTTGTGATCTTTCAGACACACACGTTTTTGTTGTCATGCACACATTCACAGAGGTACAGGCACAGTGAAGTATGCACTCCGACATACAGATGTGCAGTACAGAGATGGGCATCTTTGCATGTGTAAAGAAGCAGTTTAGAGGGAAGTTTCCATTTCAGTAAGAGGTTAGTTTTGACTTCTGCCTCTGTATTTAGCTGTGGGATAGAATCAATGCCATTGCTGGGACTCTATTTCTCACTGCTGGGCTTAGTAAAGTCATGATTACACATCATTAAGTCTTGGGCTGATACAGTGTCAATTGTAACTGTACGGCAAAACGCTTTGAACAGTAATGAAGGTTCTCACATCTGACAGCTTCCATATGCCACTGTGACATCAGTGAGATTAGTTTCTCAATTATCCCCCTTTTCCAACTTGTGCATCTTCAATTCCCTTCCTGTGTGAGACTAATATGTCATACAGACTGTGAGCCAGTGGCAAGGCCTTCTGCCCGACGTTCCTCCCTCTATTGTGCAAGTGGGAACAGGCAGCCCTTGACGATGGGTAGTGTTTCCCTGGCTTCCTAGGGTCACCTCAGGCAGTCCAGGAGCCCTGGGAGAACAGCTGCCCTTCTCTGGATCTGGCCCCTCCTGTCTCCTCCCCCTTGCCTCACACCGCCACTGAGGGCTGAGCCATCCGCCCACTAGCTTTGAGCTGCAGAATTCATAGATGCATGCAAGACAAAACAGGCCCTTCAGCCCAGCAAATCCATGCTGACCAGCGAGCATTTATCCACACGCTGATTCCACTTACCAGAACTTCAAAGTTCTAAGTAAGTTTATTATCGAAGTATGTCTGTGTCACCATATACAACCCTGAGATTCATTTTCTCGCAGGTGTTCACAGTAAGAGGAAGAAATACAACGAAATAATTAAAAATGGAAAAAAAAGTAAATAAATAATACTGAGAACATAAGTTGTAGAGTACTTGAAAGTGAGGTTCTTGGGTTGTGGAACCTGGTTCATAGTCTCCAGTGCCTCAGCTATTCAGCTGCTGGAGTATAGGCTTCTTCAGTGCTGTGAGGGTCTCTGTCTACATCACCTTCTCAGGCCACGTGTTCCAGGTTCCAATCACCTTCCGGGTGGAACCTTTCTTCCTCAGCTCTCCTGTGAACCTCTGCCTCCTCATCTTAAGCAAACCTATCGCCGCCTGCTGAAAGGCACACTGCTGTGGGGAAAGGTTTCATGCCTCAAGCCCACTCTCCAAGCCCTTCGTAATTTTATACACCTTTACAAGGTTCCTCAGTCTCCTCCGCTCCAAGCTCAGCCCGTCCAGATTCTCTTCGGGACTGAAAATGCTCCAACTTGGGAAACGTCCAGATGAACCTCTCCAATACGATTGTGTCCTTTCCATAGCAAGGAGATCAAGAGCAGCTTGCAGCATTCCTGCTGTGATATCAGCAATGCGTTGTAAAGTTGCACCATTGCTTCCTCGCTCTGATAAGCTTCCCCCCAGCCAATGAAGTCTAGTATTCTGGTGTCTTCTTCACCACCATACCTTCCCATGCCACCAGCTTTGAAGTTCTACGGACTGGAACACTAATGTTCCTCTGTTCCTCAACACTCCCTGATGCACAACCATTCAGTGTATATGTCTTACCCTTACTTGACTTCCTAAACTGTAATCACTCCTCAAATCTCTCTGTCTCCACATCTTTGATCAAGCTTTTGAACACCGGTCCTAGTATTACCTGGCTCTGAGCCACCTTTTATTTGTTAAAGCTCTTTGGGATAACTTTTGGCTTTAGAAGGTTCAATGGAGAACCTCGGAGGGAGTTTTGCTAGTACCATTGGGGAGAGTTTTGACTTGTTTAATGGGGGCAGGGAACCTCAGGGCAGTTTCAGAAGAAGGAAGACCAAAGCTAGACATGGAAGATTGGGAGTTTAGTGAAGAAGTCTAGGAAACTGAGGAATGAGTTTGGAAGACAGAGGGGAAAAGGAAATGTTCTTTTGGCAGTGGTTAACTGGTTTAATTTAATGCAAGGAATCTTAGTACTAAATTGAGAGAACTGATGGCACAGTGTGACCTCAGGAGCCTTTGTTGAAACATGGGCAGTGTTATGTGTTGTAACTCCAGAAACAAATCGAAAGGAAAACATGCCGGGTGATGCACAGCTACTTCGTTTCACTTCAGTGAGGTGCACGCGTATGACACGGTGGCGTGATGACGTATGCCATTCACGTACTTTTACATACAACCTGTACTAAATGCTTAATCAAACAATATATTTACAATATTTCTCAGGTGTTTCTGAAATACTATTGCACAGCAGGCATGAGAGGCTGTATGTCAACTTCCTCACCCCAGATAAAGGGTCTCGTCCAGAAACATCGACTGATCATTTCCCTCCACAGATGCTGCCTGGCCAGTTGAATTCCTCTAGCACTCTGTGTGCGTTTGAGGCAAGCTGTGAGACAGGAGGGAGTGTGATAATATTGGTCCAAGAAATGATGACAAAATGTGAGGAGGATGTTATAGCAGAATGAGGCTTTGACATGATAGGCTGGTCTAAGGTGAGGTAGAAAGCGGATTGAATTCACGATCGACTCAGTGGTAGGAAGCAGAAGGTGATCCTACCGAAGGGTCTCGGCCCAAAGCATCGACTTTTCTATAGGTGCTGCTGAGTTCCTCCAGCATTTTGTGTGTGATAGTCGAGGACTGTTTCTTGTACTGGATGCCTGCGTTTAGTGGTGTACCACAGGGGTCAGTGCCGGGAACTCTGTTTGCAACTTATATAAACAATTTGGATGTGAACATACAAAGCATATTTAGCAAGTCTGCAGACGATACTGAAATACGTGGTGTTGTAGAACATTATGTTGATCAGCTCGGTAGCTGGACTCAAGATGTAGGTGCATTTTGGAGATCAAATCAGGATACGACTCAGACAGTGAATGGCAGAGCTGGAGGAGTGTCAGGGAAAAGAGGGAGCAGGCAGTGCAAGGGGATAGTTCATGGAAAGTGGCATCACTGGTCGATAAGAAGGCATTTGGCACGCGGGTATTGATTATAGATGTTGAGAACTTGTATTGCAGTTACGTAAGACATTGGAGAGGCTGTGCTTCGAGTATTGTGCACAGTTTTGTTTACGTTGTACCAGGATAACACAAAGTACACTGCCGATGCTGTGGTCAAATCAACACGTACAAACAAGCTGGAGGAACTCAGCAGGTCGGGCAGCATCCGTTGAAATAAGCAGTCAATGTTTCGGGCCGAGACCCTTTGTCAGGACTGAAGAGGGAGGGGGCAGGGGTCCTACAAAGAAGGTGGGGGGAGGGTGAAAAACCAATCAGAGGAAAGATCAAGGGGTGGGGAGGGGGAAGCAGGGAGGGGATAGGCCGGAGAGGTGAAGAAGGAATGTAAGGGGAAAGCACTATGGGTAGTAGAAGGCGGCAGAATCATGAGAGAGGTGGTAGGCAGCTGGAAGAGGAGGCAGAGTGAAAGTGGGATGGGGGAAGGGAGAGGGAGGGGATTACCGGAAGTTGGAGAATTCGATGTTCATACCAAGGGGCTGGAGACTACCCAGACGGTGTATGAGGTATATCAGGCTCCTTGAACCTGAGTTTGGCCTCATCATGGCAGTGGAGGAGGCCATGTATGGACATATCTGAATGGGAATGTGAAGCAGAGTTGAAGTGGGTGGCAACCGGGAGATCCTGTCTGTTGTGGCGGACGGAGTGGAGGTGCTCGACGAAGCGGTCCCCCAAACTGCATCAGGTCTCGCCGATGTAGAGGAGGCCGCATCGGGAGCCCTGGATGCAATAGATTACCCTGACAGACTCACAAGTGAAGTGTTGCCTCACCTGGAGGGACTAGGATGTTGAGAGTGCCAGGATGTTGCCTGCACTTGGGGGCCCGAGTTACAAGGAGAGGTTGCATAGACTAGCACTTTATTTCCTGGAATACGGGCAATTGAGGAGTAACCTGACAGAGGTATACAAGATCAAGAGGGCCATAGACAGGGTAAATGCACAAACAAGAATAAATCTCTGGAAATCCATGTAACACACGCAAAATGTTGGAGGAACTCAGCAGGCCAGGCAGCATCTATGGAAATGAATATACAGTCGACATTTCAGGCCGAGACCCTTCTTCAAGTAAAAGCAGTCTTTTTTTTTCCAGAATCGGGATGATTAAAAACAAGAAGGCATAAATATAAGGTCAAAGGGACATCGGGGGCAGCTTCTTCACACAAAGGGTGGTGGGTATCTGGAATGAATTGCCAGAAATTGTGGTGGAGGTAGCCAGATTAGTGAGATAGATAGACTAAAAGCCATCTAGAAAAGTAGATGATAAACACGAGAAACTCTGCGGATACTGGAAATCTAAAGTAACACACACAAAATGCTGGGGGAGCTCAGCAGGTCAGGCAGCATCTGTGGAACAGAATAAACAGTTGACGTTTCGGGCCGAGACCCTTCTACAGGACTGAGAAGGAAGTGGGGAGATGCCAGAGTAAAAAGGCAGGGTGGGGAGGGAGGAAGGAGGATAGCTAGAAGGTGATAGGTGAAGCCAGATGGGTAAAGGGCTGGAGAGGAAAGAATCTGATAGGAGAGGACAGTGGACCATTGGAGTAAGGGAAGGAGGAGGGTTCCAGAGGAGTGGGGTGATAGCCAGGGTGAGAAGAGGTAAGACCGCAGAATAGGAAATAGAAGAAGAGGGGAGGGGCAGGGAATTTTTTTCCCAGAAGGAGAAATCAATGTTCATGCCATCAGGTTGGAGGTACCCAGACGGAATATGAGGTGTTTCTCCTCCACCCTGAGGGTGGCCTCATCGTGGCACAAGAAGAAGCCATGGACCAACATGTCGGAAAGGGAATGGGAACCGTGAAATTCTGCTTTTGGTGGATGGAGCCGAGGCGCTCGACGAAGCGGCTCCCCGATTCCGGAAGGGTCTCACCAAGGAGGCGGCCCCGTAGGATAGAAGAGGTTTGGACGGCAATGAGTCCAGCTCACTGAGTATCGCAGTCAGCACGGACGAGCAGGGCTGAAGCCCCTGTTTCTGTGTGGTACGGCTCGGGGAAAAGGGTGCAGGCACTGGAGTTGCAGGACTGAGAGGGTGCAGAGCAGACTGAGAGTGGTGGTGGGACGATAGTTCCTGAGGAACAGACGCACAGACAGAGGTGAACCAAGGACAGTCGGTGCAGCTGAGGCCGTGCCTGGATGTCGATTGAGTGCGGAACATCTAATGGAGGATAATTGATCTTCACCAAGTGCTTGACGAGCCCCTCATTGATCAAATAAGCAACATCCCAGGTGATCTCAGAGAAAGTGGCACGTTGGAGAAAGGTCACTTTGGTGGCACGAAGTAAAGATTTTGTGGGCCACCAGTAGCCTCGTGGTTGGCAGATAGTGCACCGTGGGATCCACAGAATCCAACCCCAGCCAATGCTTATATAAATGACATTGTCTTAACTGTAGGGGATATTATTAGCTGACAATATCTATTATACATGTGCGTACGCTGCTTTAAGAATACTGATGAGAACAGTGACATTAACTCGCATGTAACGTACCAACAGTTTTGATTTGCAAGCAGAACCAACAGAGGCAAGATAAAACACACCATCTGTCCTGACAGACTTTATATATGTATCTGCACTAAAAGACTGCAAATGCTTTTTCACAGTTCTCACCCACACTCCCCAACCCCACCCTCCCTGAAGCTACGACGCTCCACTCTGCAAGGACCAGCCCCCACATTGTTGTCCAATCTGCTGACCATGACGGTACTGTTGTCTCTTGGTGTACCGTCCTCTGCCTCAGTCTCCGGGGGCAGAATTAGTCCATTCAGCCCATCGAGTCTGCTCCACTGTGATTTTTTTTCAACCCCATTCTCTTGCTTTCTCTCTGTATGGTCTTATGGTAGCCCTTGTTATGTAACAACTTTATAAAACTCTGGTTAGGCCACATCTGGAGTGTTGTGTTCAGTTCTGGTCGCCCCACTATAGGGAGGATGTTGAGGCTTTGGAGAGGGTGCAGAAGAGGTTTACCAGGATGCTGCCTGGTTTAGAGGGCATGTGCTATCACGAGAGGCTGGACAAACTTGGGTTGTTTTCTCTGGAGCAGCAGAGGCTGAGGGAAGATCTGATAGAGGTGTACAAGATAATGAGAGGCATAGATAGAGTGGACAGGATGTATCTGTTACCCAGGGTTGAAATGTCTAATACCAGAGGGCGTGCATTGAAGGTGAGAGGGAGTAGGTTCAAGGGGAATGTGAGGGGCATATGTTTTACACAGTTGTGGATGCCTGGAATGCACTGCCTTATATGATGGCAGAGGCAAATACATTAGAGGCTTTTAAGTGACGTTTGGATGGGCACATGGTGTTAGGAAGATGGAGGGGTGTAGGTAGGAGGGATTGATGTTCAGGTGTTCATTGTGGGCTGAAGGGCCTGTTACTGTGCTGTACTGTTCTGTGTTCTTAACTCCCTTTCTAATCAATAACCTATGCCTCAAATGAATGACTCGGCCTCCACTGCTCTCTCTGGCAACAAATTCCAAAGATTTGCCACCCTCTGCCTGGAGGGATTTCTCCTCATCTCAGTTTGAAGGGGTGTCACTTTACTCTCATCCTAATGGAAGCACCCTTTCTCAGCCCAGGCCGTTCAGTATTCAGCGTGTTCCCAGGAGGTCTCCACTCGTCCATTGAGAACTGGCCCAGAGACTTGGAATGATCCACATTACATGACAGAGGTGAAGTGTTATCCCTCAGGCACCTCCTGAAACCTCCCAGAGGGCGGTGAGCCCATCACTGAACGTCGGACAGTCACTGATCTCGGGGACCACACCATGCAGCCCACACCCGCTTCCTCCCCAGGATCCACAGGTAGGATTCCGGTCTGCTCTCGCCTTTCGACACTCTGTTCTTCCTATCTTGACACCATCCTTTCCCTCCTCATCCAATTCCATCCCCTGCCACCTTTCATACCATCCTCCACTTTGACAGTTCCTGGTCTTCTGATCTCATCTGGCTGATTTTCACATGAGTGCCCAAACCGTTACACCTCCATCCCAAACCAGGAGGGTCCGGGAGCCCTCCACCTCTTCCTCCAGAAGATGCCCAACTGGTTTTGCTTCCACCACCACTCTCATTCGCCCAGCCAAGCTCATTCCCACACTGAACAACTCCTACGTTCATCCCACTCACTATGTCCAAAGCAGAGTTCCAGGAACTCCCTCGGCTCCAAGTTGCCTGTCTCTTCACTGGATGTGTAGAACAATCCCAGTGACAGGCCTGCACAGCAACCCCCACACCCCCACCCTCAGGCCTTCCCCTGCTAGGCTGATGACTGTATCAGTGCTGCTTCCTGCACCCATTCACAACCTGAACATTTCATTACCTCTCCTGTTTATCTCCAGCATACCCATACCCTCACATGGCCCACTTCTGACTCTTCCCTTCCCTTTCTGAACCTCCTATCCCCATCCCAGGGGATAGGTAAGCTACTGATAACTGTGACAAGCCAGCCCCTATCCCACAGCTATCCTGACCACACCTTCTCCACACCAGCCCCTGTCCCACAGCTATCCTGACCACACCTTCTCCACACCAGCCCCTATCCCGCAGCTATCCTGACCACACCTTCTCCACACCAGCCCCTATCCCACAGCTATCCTGACCACACCTTCTCCACACCAGCCCCTATCCCACAGCTATCCTGACCACACCTTCTCCACACCAGCCCCTATCCCACAGCTATCCTGACCACACCTTCTCCACACCAGCCCCTATCCCACAGCTATCCTGACCACACCTTCTCCACACCAGCCCCTATCCTACAGCTATCCTGAACACACCTTCTCCACACCAGCCCCTGTCCTACAGCTATCCTGACCACACCTTCTCCACACCAGCCCCTATCCCACAGCTATCCTGACCACACCTTCTCCACACCAGCCCCTATCCCACAGCTATCCTGACCACACCTTCTCCACACCAGCCCCTGTCCTACAGCTATCCTGACCACACCTTCTCCACACCAGCCCCTATCCCACAGCTATCCTGACCACACCTTCTCCACACCAGCCCCTATCCCACAGCTATCCTGACCACACCTTCTCCACACCAGCCCCTGTCCCACAGCTATCCTGACCACACCTTCTCCACACCAGCCCCTATCCCACAGCTATCCTGACCACACCTTCTCCACACCAGCCCCTGTCCCACAGCTATCCTGACCACACCTTCTCCACACCAGCCCCTGTCCCACAGCTATCCTGACCACACCTTCTCCACACCAGCCCCTGTCCCACAGCTATCCTGACCACACCTTCTCCACACCAGCCCCTATCCCACAGCTATCCTGACCACACCTTCTCCACACCAGCCCCTATCCCACAGCTATCCTGACCACACCTTCTCCACACCAGCCCCTATCCTACAGCTATCCTGACCACACCTTCTCCACACCAGCCCCTATCCCACAGCTATCCTGACCACACCTTCTCCACACCAGCCCCTGTCCCACAGCTATCCTGACCACACCTTCTCCACACCAGCCCCTATCCCACAGCTATCCTGACCACACCTTCTCCACACCAGCTCCTATCCCACAGCTATCCTGACCACACCTTCTCCACACTAGCCCCTGTCCCACAGCTATCCTGACCACACCTTCTCCACACCAGCCCGTCCCACAGCTATCCTGACCACACCTTCTCCACACCAGCCCCAATCCCACAGCTATCCTGACCACACCTTCTCCACACCAGCCCCTGTCCCACAGCTATCCTGACCACACCTTCTCCACACCAGCCCCTGTCCCACAGCTATCCTGACCACACCTTCTCCACACCAGCCCGTCCCACAGCTATCCTGACCACACCTTCTCCACACCAGCCCCTATCCCACAGCTATCCTGACCACACCTTCTCCACACCAGCCCCTATCCCGCTGTTATCTTGAGCAGATCTCCCATGTGTTGTAGCCGAATCCTTGATTTCACAATCTACCCAACCGTGGCCCTTTCACTGTGTTTGTTTACTTGCTCTCTCTCTGCTGCTGCTATGCTATATTCTGCATTCTGTTTATTCTCCAACTACATCATTGTACTTATGATCAGTCTGGATTAGTGACGGCGCCAAAGGTTTTGGGGAAAAAGCAAGAGAATGGGGATGAGGGGGATAATACACAATGATGATGGAATGGCAGAACAGACCTGATGGGCCAAATGGCATTATTCTGCTCTTATGACTGATGATCTTATGGTCTCATGGATGTCACCCCCAAAGTTTTTCAGTATATCTTAGTACACATGAAAATAATAAAAACAATTCCAATACCTATTCTCACCCTATTTACTGCAAGAACTATGATTCTACGTATCTTTTGTTGACTTTCCAAGTCAGTGCCTTTAAGCTGAGGCAACACACACAAAATGCTGGAGGAGCTCAGCAGGCCAGGCAGCATCTCTGGAAAAGAGTAAACAGTCGATGTTTCGGGCCGACAGTTCAGCAGAGATGAAGGGTCCTGAGGAAGGGCCTCGGCCAGATACGCCGACTGTTTATTCATTTCTGTAGACACTGCATGGCCTGCTGTGTTCTTCTAGCATTTTGTGTGTGCTGCTTTAGATTCCTATCATCTGCAGATTTCCTTGTGTTTCCTTTAATCGGACTTCCCTTTTCTCTCTACTTTAGACGCAGGTGTTTCAACTACAACACAGAGACACAAGAGATGGTGCAGATGCTGAAAACCTTCAGTGACACACACACACAAATTACTGGAGGAGCTCAGCGTGTCGGTTGACGGAAGGAAATGAACAGTTGACATTTCGGGCTGAGACGTCATCAGTTTTCAGCCCGAAACAGCGACTGCTCATTTACCTCAACTGCATTACCTTCATTCGCTTTACCTCAGCTTTCACTCCTACTCTGCAAGAGCAAGGACGGATTTCCCCACCTTTCTCCTCATCACCCTCCACAAGTTCTGCCATTGATCTGACACTTCCTCCCCACAATTTTCCACGTTCCCTGTCCAACTTGCTGGCCCACTCTTCCATCTCCACCTTCCCACCAAACTTCCCAATGTAGCCACGGAAGCTGCGGCATCTATTCGTTCCCCTCTTCCCTTCCTGCTGACCACGGACCCGAACAGTCCTGTCAGGTGAAGCAGGGATTCACTTGAACTTCCTCCAGAGTAGTCTGTTTCACTCTGTGACCTCCTCTACATGGGAGAAACCTCAGTCAGTTGGAGTGACTCCTCTGCAGTGCGCAGACTTCAGACTTTAGAGGTGTACCTGAGCATCCCTTTAATTCTCTGTTCCACTCCCACTTCGACCTTCCTCCCTCCAGTCTCTTGCATTGCTCCAGCGAAGGTCAGTGTAACCTCAGGCAACAGCATCTGGGCACACTGCAGTCACCAAGATTCAATATCTAACAATTTCAGCCCTTCTCTCAGCCTTTCTGTTTCAATTCAGGGCTTTTCTCTAATCTGTCTCCAACTACCATTCACTTAAAGTAATTTGTTACCTTGACAACTTGGGTCTGCATCCTATCAGAGACATTTCCTCTGTCCTCTTCACCCCTCCCCCCGTTCCATAGCTGCTCGGTAGCTCATTCCCCCAGTTCCAATGAAGCGTCGACTCCCCAGGACGCTGCCTGGCCTGCTGAGAGCTTCCAGCTGTGTGTGTTTCTCTTCCTTACGTGCACGGGGCCTTTGCGTGACAGCTCACCGGAGCCTCTGCTTCTTCAGAAGTTCAGCTTGTCCCCGAAGACCCTCATCGATTTCTATCGACGCACCAGAGGAAGAATCCTGTCTGGATGCATCACGGCTTGGTCGGGCAACTGCTCTGCCCATGACCACGAGAGGCACAGCTCAGCACATCACAGGAGCTACCCTCCCCTCCATGGACTCCTTCTACACCTCGCTACCTCAGTAAAGCGGCAACGTAATAGAAGACCCAAGCCGCACCCATCAGGCGGAGGTACCTGAAAGCCCAGACCTCCAGCGAGGACAGCTCCTATCGTGCCGTAAATCAGAAAACTGGTTTATTATTGTGACGTGTACCCAGCTACAGTCCTGACAAAGGGTCTCCTCCCTGAACGTCGACCGTTTACTCTTTTCCATAGACGCTGCCCGGCCTGCTGAGTTCCTCCGGCATTTTGTGTGTGTGGCTTGGATTCCCAGCCTCTGCAGATTTTCTCTTGCCAGTGAAAAACGTTGTCCTGCAGGTCACCCAGTGCATCACATTCTTCACATCAATACATCGAGGCGATACGAGAGAGAAGAAAAGCAGAATGCAGAATAGAGTGGAGCAGTGGCAGAGAGAGCTCAGTGCAGGCAGACAATAAGGTGCCAAGGCCATGACAAGATAGATTGTGAGATCAAAAGGCCTTCTGATTGTACAAGAGGTCCAGTCGATAACCTTATAACAACAGGACAGGTATCTGTGAGCCTGGTGGTCCGTGCTCTCAGGCTTTTGTATCTCTACCCCATAGGAGGGGCGAGAAGAGAGAGAGACTGCCCAGTGTGGGGGTCCAGTCTTTGATTATCCTGCCCACTTTACTGAGTCAGGGAGACAGAGTCCATGGTGGGGAGGGTGTTCCCTGAGACATGGTGGGCTGTCTCCACACTTCCTGTAGTTTCTTGTCGTCGTGTACAGAGCAGTTGCCTAACCAAGCTAAATACTTCGCTTTCTGAGGTGCATCGATAAAAATTGGTGAGGGTCAACAGGACCTGCAGGATTTCCTTGTCCTCAACTAGAGGCGCTGCTGTGGCGTCATCGTGGTTGGACTGGGAAAGGCTACTGGTGATGTTCACATCTTAGACATCCCTCTCAACTTCAGCACCGGAGCATGGGCCCTGCCCCCTTCCTGAAGCCAGTGACCCCCTCTTACGTTGACATGGAAGGAACGGTTGTTGTCATGACACCGCATCGCGAGGCTCCCCATCTCCCTCCTGGACTCATTGTGGGAGATGACTCTCAATTGACTCATTGTTATTTGAAATTCAGAGGTGCCATCTGTGAACATGTAGCTGGAGTTAAACCAGACTCTGACCACTACGGCTGTGAGTACATAGGGAGTGAAGCATGGAGTTGAGGACACAGCCTTCTTGAGGTTTATTGTTGTGGAGGTGTTAGTCCATAAGACAAAGGAACAGAATGAGGCCATTCTGCCCATTGAATCTGCTCCACCATTCCATGATGACTGATTTACTATCCCTCTCAACCCCATTCTCCTGCCTTCTCCCCGTAACCTGTGATGCCCTGACTAATCAAGAACCCCACAACCTCCGCTTTAAATACACCCGATGACTTGTCCGCACGGCCGTCCGTGGCGATGAATTCCACAGGTTCACCGCCTGCCAATCCTTACCGATTGTGGTCTGTTTGTTAGGAAGTCAAGGACCCAGTTGCAGAAGGAGATGCTGAGCATCAGGTCTAGGAGTCTGAAGACCGGTTTGCTCAGAATGGAGGGACGTCCTTTCAGAATGGCGATGAGGAGGAATTTCCTAGGCCACAGAATGATGAATCTGTGGAACTCTTTGCCACGGGCAGCTGTGAAGGCCAAGTCTTCATGTATATTTAAGATAGAGGTTGCTAGATTCTTGTTTGATCAGGGCATGAAGGGATGAGGAGAGATTGGGACTGAGGGGAAATTTGGATCAGCCATGAAGAAATGGTGGAGTAGACTTGATAGGCCAAATGGCCTAAATTCTGCTCCTATATTTAATGGAATAATGGTATTGAAGAGAGAGCTAAAGTAGACATATGAGAGTCTCAACTGTCCAGATGTTCCAGGGATGAGTGTAGGGCTAGGAAGATGGTGTCTGCCATAGACCCACTTTGGCAGGAGGTGAAATGCAGTGGGTCAGTGTTGTCTGGGAGGCTGGAGCTGATGCATGCCATGATGGAGGATGTTCAAATCACTGGGTGGTAGTCATTAAGGCATTACTTCAGTTTTCTTAGTTACCAGGTCGATAGTGGTTTTCTTAAATGAGGTAGAAGCCTCAGACTGAGGTAGGGGGAGGTTAAAATTTCTGCAAATCCCCCCACCAGCTGATGTGTGCAGGATCTAAAGAGACCTGACCAGGAACATCACCTGGGCCAGATGCTTTCCTCGTGTTCGCTCAGGAAGATTGATCTCGTGTCTGCAATGGCGACTGTAGATTCAGGTGTACTGGGGAGGGTAGTGACATTCCAGTCCCCTTCTGTTCAAAACCTGCTAGACTGTGTTGAGCTTATCAGGACAGAATGCACTTAGTTGGCAATACTGCCTGAAGTTGCATTATAGTGTGTAAGTCTTGCCACAATTGGGAGCTTGTCTTGGACTTGATTTTGTACTGGTGTTGTCCCTTGGCATCCGAGAGCCTTATGGGAGCTGTTAACTCAGTTTCTTGTGTAACACACTGTAAGGTTTCACTGCTAATGTAAAGGCTTTTCTGTAATGTTCCACTGCTGAGGTAATGGTTTCTCTGTGGCAGCAATGTTCGGGTTATGACTAGAGATAATGGGGCACACTAGCCAATGAGTGGGATGTTGTTCTTTCTTGTGTGTCTGGGAGCCGGGAATTCGCGGTCTTTTGCCAGGGAGCGATGAGGAGAGAAGACGCGAATGGAGAGAGTTGGTAGGCCGCCAGACGGAGCAGAGTTGGAGCGAGGGTCCGAAGGGCAGCAACAATTGGAGGAGGTCGATGGTTGATGGTCAGCCTCATCAGTGAGCTTCAACGCTGTGCATTAGAATGTTTCATGAGAATGGGCCCCTTTCTTCTTTTGTTTTCTTTGCTAACTATATAGTCAAATTAAGAATTATAAAGCTCAATCGTTTAAGATTGACCATTTGGCCTATCAAGTCTGCTCCACCATTTCTTCATGGCTGATCCAAATTTCCCCTCAGCCCCAATATCTCCTCATCCCTTCATGCCCTGATCAAACAAGAATCTAGCAACCTCTATCTTAAATATACATGAAGACTTGGCTTTCACAGCTGCCTGTGGCAAAGAGTTCCACAGATTCATCATTCTGTGGCCTAGGAAATTCCTCCTCATCGCCATTCTGAAAGGACGTCCCTCCATTTAATCACATATTGTGTACTGCTTGTTATTTCGTGGTATTGATTTGTAACAGGGGACACATTGCACAGCATCCACCCAAACGAGATTTCTTAAGTTTGGCCGGGCGGTTATCATCCCTAATGTTAAGCCGCTAGCTGAAGCGCGAGTTACTCTTGTATAGGTCAGGGAACCTGATTTGAAAGCTGCAGTCTTGGACTTTAGTAAAAGAATCTGAATTGGTGTCTATTATCACTGACGTATGTAACAAAATTTGTCATGCTGTTGCAGCAGGACAGTGCAATACATAAAATTACTGTAAGTTACAATGAAAGTATATAAAAATAGTTCAGAAAGAGAGAAAAATGGTGAGGTTGGTTCATGGACTGTTTAAAAATCTGTAGGCGGAGAGGAAGAAGGTGTTCCTAAAGCGTTGAGATTGTGTCTTGAGGCTCCTGTACCTCTTCCCATTGGGTGGTTATTAAAACAGGCCATATCTGGATGGTAATGTCCTTCATGACGGATGTCACCTTCTTAAGGGACCTTCCTTTGAAGATGACCTCTATGATGGAGAGGCTAGTGCCCATTTTGGAGATAGACGAGTCTAGAATCCTCTGCAACTTCTTCCAATCCTGTGCATTGACACGTCCATCCCAGATGGTGTTGCAACCAGTCAGAATGTTCTACAGATCTATAGGTATGTCTGTAGAAATTTTCTAGAATCTTTGGTGACATACCGAATTTTCTCAAATCCTAATGAACTCTGAATGAAGATCTCCCGGTTTATTCGTGTTTTCCAATTTGAAAACATTTGGATTGACTTATTTGCTACATATACTTCCTGATAAAGTTCCAAACCATGATAAAGTTCTTATCTAAGTTGGCTGAGTCTTTGAACGTTGAACCAGACTACTGACTCAAAGCAGTCACGTAGAAGCTCACCTGTTTCCTCACACCAGCACTGTATGGCTTTCTTACTCCCATTTCAGCTTGTTTGTATGCAGGGAGAAGGAGAACAGCCTGGTAGTCTGATTTACCAAGGTATGGGTCAGGCTGGCTTGGTTAGACATCTTTGATGGTTGGGTAGCAATGGTCAGGGGTGTTTGGGCCTCTGGTGGGACAGGAGACATGTTGATAGTATGTTGGTAACACACTCTTGAAGTTGGCCTGGAGGAAGTCACCAGCAATGATGTGCTAGGCTTCAGAATGTCCCATATCAAGGCTGTTGACCAGAGAGTATAGTTCATTGATTGCAGCCTGCCTGGGGTAGGATGTACTGTAGACGACCATCAGGATAGCTGAAGCAAATGCCCAAGGCAGGTGGTAAGGCTGGCACGTCACTGTCAGAAATTCCAAGTCGGATGAACAGGAACTCACCAGGTCCGTCGCATCCAAGCCCCTTGGAGAATTGTTTAGGAAGCAGACCCTCTCCGCCTCTTGCTTTGTCCGAGGTCGCCATATGGTCTATCCTCAGGTTGAGAGGCACAGTCAGGTGGAGCTGGTGTAAGCCACATCTCCGTGAGACAGAATGCATAGCAGTCCTTCAATTCTCTTTGGCAGGTCAGTCCCACTTTTAGTTCATTAACCCTTATGAGACTCTCGAACAGACCTCTTGTGAGGTCAAGATGAACTCGTGACCTTTCATTACGGTCTTTGCTTCTTATTGGTCTACCTGGACTGCACTTCCTCCGTAAGTGTAATCACAACACGAGATTCAGCACTCTGGTAAAGTGATTCCCTTTGTATTATCTTGATATAGTTGTGCTTACCACGGTCAGTATGGGTGACGTGCAAAAATAAGCTCATCGTATCTCGGTGCAGGGTGCGATAATAAACCATCACCAGTTAGTTGATGTCTGTCTGTAACACTGCTCGTTATACAGTGAGTGTGCAACTGAGCAATGCGGCAGTGAGGGAGGAAGATCCAGGCCGCAGGGAAATGCCAAATGGAACCAAAGGGTTAAGGGGTGATGTGCTCGGAGAGGAATCCCACACACGTGCCCAGTGACCGTGGGAAGGCGCTGTAATGTCACAGGCTGAGCCGGTCGCTGCAGGATCCCCAGACTTTGCCCTTTCCTTGTCACTTGCCCTGTGGAGTTCGGGGTCAGTTATCCCCAGGATACCGATGGCGCGGGAAGGGCCGGGAGTGTCTTGATCCCAGTCCCTGAGCTTGATCCAGTCAATGTGGGATCCCAGTCTCTGAGTCTGACCCAGTCAATGTGGGATCCCAGTCTCTGAGTCTGACCCAGTCAATGTGGGATTCCAGTTTCCGAGACTGACCCAGTCAATGTGGGATTCCAGTTTCCGAGTCTGACCCAGTCAATGTGGGATCCCAGTCTCTGAGTCTGACCCAGTCAATGTGGGATCCCAGTCTCTGAGTTTGATCCAGTCAATGTGGGATCCCAGTCTCTGAGTCTGACCCAGTCAATGTGGGATTCCAGTTTCCGAGTCTGACCCAGTCAATGTGGGATCCCAGTCTCTGAGTTTGACCCAGTCAATGTGGGATCCCAGTCTCTGAGTTTGATCCAGTCAATGTGGGATCCCAGTCTCTGAATCTGATCCAGTCAATGTGGGATCCCAGTCTCTGAGTCTGAGCCAGTCAATGTGGGATCCCAGTCTCTGAGTCTGATCCAGACAATGTGGGATCCCAGTTCCTGAGTCTGAGCCAGTCAATGTGGGATCCCTGTTCCTGAGTCTGACCCAGTCAATGTGGGATCCCAGTCTCTGAGTCTGATCCAGTCAATGTGGGATCCCAGTCTCTGAGTTTGATCCAGTCAATGTGGGATCCCAGTTTCTAGTTTGATCCAGTCAATGTGGGATCCCAGTCTCTGAGTTTGATCCAGTCAATGTGGGATCCCAGTCTCTGAGTTTGATCCAGTCAATGTGGGATCCCAGTCTCTGAGTTTGATCCAGTCAATGTGGGATCCCAGTCTCTGAGTTTGATCCAGTCAATGTGGGATCCCAGTCTCTGAGTTTGATCCAGTCAATGTGGGATCCCAGTCTCTGAATCTGATCCAGTCAATGTGGGATCCCAGTCTCTGAGTTTGATCCAGTCAATGTGGGATCCCAGTCTCTGAATCTGATCCAGTCAATGTGGGATCCCAGTCTCTGAGTCTGAGCCAGTCAATGTGGGATCCCAGTCTCTGAGTCTGAGCCAGTCAATGTGGGATCCCAGTCTCTGAGTTTGATCCAGACAATGTGGGATCCCAGTTCCTGAGTCTGAGCCAGTCAATGTGGGATCCCTGTTCCTGAGTCTGACCCAGTCAATGTGGGATCCCAGTCTCTGAGTCTGATCCAGTCAATGTGGGATCCCAGTCTCTGAGTTTGATCCAGTCAATGTGGGATCCCAGTTTCTAGTTTGATCCAGTCAATGTGGGATCCCAGTCTCTGAGTTTGATCCAGTCAATGTGGGATCCCAGTCTCTGAGTTTGATCCAGTCAATGTGGGATCCCAGTCTCTGAGTTTGATCCAGTCAATGTGGGATCCCAGTCTCTGAGTTTGATCCAGTCAATGTGGGATCCCAGTCTCTGAGTTTGATCCAGTCAATGTGGGATCCCAGTCTCTGAGTTTGATCCAGTCAATGTGGGATCCCAGTCTCTGAGTCTGATCCAGTCAATGTGGGATCCCAGTCTCTGAGTTTGATCCAGTCAATGTGGGATCCCAGTCTCTGAGTCTGATCCAGTCTATGTGGGATCCCAGTTCCTGAGTCTGACCCAGTCAATGTGGGATCCCAGTCTCTGAGTCTGAGCCAGTCAATGTGGGATCCCAGTCTCTGAGTCTGATCCAGTCAATGTGGGATCCCAGTCTCTGAGTTTGATCCAGTCAATGTGGGATCCCAGTTTCTAGTTTGATCCAGTCAATGTGGGATCCCAGTCTCTGAGTTTGATCCAGTCAATGTGGGATCCCAGTCTCTGAGTTTGATCCAGTCAATGTGGGATCCCAGTCTCTGAGTTTGATCCAGTCAATGTGGGATCCCAGTCTCTGAGTTTGATCCAGTCAATGTGGGATCCCAGTCTCTGAGTTTGATCCAGTCAATGTGGGATCCCAGTCTCTGAGTTTGATCCAGTCAATGTGGGATCCCAGTCTCTGAGTCTGATCCAGTCAATGTGGGATCCCAGTCTCTGAGTTTGATCCAGTCAATGTGGGATCCCAGTCTCTGAGTCTGATCCAGTCAATGTGGGATCCCAGTCTCTGAGTCTGACCCAGTCAATGTGGGATCCCAGTCTCTGAGTCTGATCCAGTCAATGTGCGATCCCAGTCTCTGAGTTTGATCCAGTCTATGTGGGATCCCAGTTCCTGAGTCTGACCCAGTCAATGTGGGATCCCAGTCTCTGAGTTTGATCCAGTCAATGTGGGATCCCAGTCTCTGAGTTTGATCCAGTCAAAGCGGGATCCCAGTCTCTGAGTCTGAGCCAGTCAATGTGGGATCCCAGTCTCTGAGCTTGATCCAGTCAATGTGGGATCCCAGTCTCTGAGTTTGATCCAGTCAATGTGGGATCCCAGTCTCTGAGTTTGATCCAGTCAATGTGGGATCCCAGTCTCTGAGTTTGATCCAGTCAATGTGGGATCCCAGTCCCTGAGTTTGATCCAGTCAATGTGGGATCCCAGTCTCTGAGTTTGATCCAGTCAATGTGGGATCCCAGTCTCTGAGTTTGATCCAGTCAATGTGGGATCCCAGTCTCTGAGTTTGATCCAGTCAATGTGGGATCCCAGTTTCTGAGTCTGATCCAGTCAATGCGGGATCCCAGTCTCTGAGTTTGATCCAGTCAATGTGGGATCCCAGTCTCTGAGTTTGATCCAGTCAATGTGGGATCCCAGTCTCTGAGTTTGATCCAGTCAATGTGGGATCCCAGTCTCTGAGTTTGATCCAGTCAATGTGGGATCCCAGTCTCTGAGTTTGATCCAGTCAATGTGGGATCCCAGTCTCTGAGTTTGATCCAGTCAATGTGGGATCCCAGTCTCTGAGTCTGATCCAGTCAATGTGGGATCCCAGTCTCTGAGTTTGATCCAGTCAATGTGGGATCCCAGTCTCTGAGTCTGATCCAGTCAATGTGGGATCCCAGTCTCTGAGTCTGACCCAGTCAATGTGGGATCCCAGTCTCTGAGTCTGATCCAGTCAATGTGGGATCCCAGTCTCTGAATCTGATCCAGTCAATGTGGGATCCCAGTCTCTGAGTCTGATCCAGTCAATGTGGGATCCCAGTCTCTGAGTTTGATCCAGTCAATGTGGGATCCCAGTTTCTAGTTTGATCCAGTCAATGTGGGATCCCAGTCTCTGAGTTTGATCCAGTCAATGTGGGATCCCAGTCTCTGAGTTTGATCCAGTCAATGTGGGATCCCAGTCTCTGAGTTTGATCCAGTCAATGTGGGATCCCAGTCTCTGAGTTTGATCCAGTCAATGTGGGATCCCAGTCTCTGAGTCTGAGCCAGTCAATGTGGGATCCCAGTCTCTGAGTCTGATCCAGTCAATGTGGGATCCCAGTCTCTGAGTTTGATCCAGTCAATGTGGGATCCCAGTTTCTAGTTTGATCCAGTCAATGTGGGATCCCAGTCTCTGAGTTTGATCCAGTCAATGTGGGATCCCAGTCTCTGAGTTTGATCCAGTCAATGTGGGATCCCAGTCTCTGAGTTTGATCCAGTCAATGTGGGATCCCAGTCTCTGAGTTTGATCCAGTCAATGTGGGATCCCAGTCTCTGAGTTTGATCCAGTCAATGTGGGATCCCAGTCTCTGAGTTTGATCCAGTCAATGTGGGATCCCAGTCTCTGAGTCTGATCCAGTCAATGTGGGATCCCAGTCTCTGAGTTTGATCCAGTCAATGTGGGATCCCAGTCTCTGAGTCTGATCCAGTCAATGTGGGATCCCAGTCTCTGAGTCTGACCCAGTCAATGTGGGATCCCAGTCTCTGAGTCTGATCCAGTCAATGTGCGATCCCAGTCTCTGAGTTTGATCCAGTCTATGTGGGATCCCAGTTCCTGAGTCTGACCCAGTCAATGTGGGATCCCAGTCTCTGAGTTTGATCCAGTCAATGTGGGATCCCAGTCTCTGAGTTTGATCCAGTCAAAGCGGGATCCCAGTCTCTGAGTCTGAGCCAGTCAATGTGGGATCCCAGTCTCTGAGCTTGAGCCAGTCAATGTGGGATCCCAGTCTCTGAGCTTGATCCAGTCAATGTGGGATCCCAGTCTCTGAGTTTGATCCAGTCAATGTGGGATCCCAGTCTCTGAGTTTGATCCAGTCAATGTGGGATCCCAGTCTCTGAGTTTGATCCAGTCAATGTGGGATCCCAGTCCCTGAGTTTGATCCAGTCAATGTGGGATCCCAGTCTCTGAGTTTGATCCAGTCAATGTGGGATCACAGTCTCTGAGTTTGATCCAGTCAATGTGGGATCCCAGTCTCTGAGTTTGATCCAGTCAATGTGGGATCCCAGTTTCTGAGTCTGATCCAGTCAATGCGGGATCCCAGTCTCTGAGTTTGATCCAGTCAATGTGGGATCCCAGTCTCTGAGTTTGATCCAGTCAATGTGGGATCCCAGTCTCTGAGTTTGATCCAGTCAATGTGGGATCCCAGTCTCTGAGTTTGATCCAGTCAATGTGGGATCCCAGTCTCTGAGTTTGATCCAGTCAATGTGGGATCCCAGTCTCTGAGTTTGATCCAGTCAATGTGGGATCCCAGTCTCTGAGTCTGATCCAGTCAATGTGGGATCCCAGTCTCTGAGTTTGATCCAGTCAATGTGGGATCCCAGTCTCTGAGTCTGATCCAGTCAATGTGGGATCCCAGTCTCTGAGTCTGACCCAGTCAATGTGGGATCCCAGTCTCTGAGTCTGATCCAGTCAATGTGGGATCCCAGTCTCTGAATCTGATCCAGTCAATGTGGGATCACAGTCTCTGAGTCTGATCCAGTCAATGTGGGATCCCAGTCTCTGAGTCTGACCCAGTCAATGTGGGATCCCAGTCTCTGAGTCTGATCCAGTCAATGTGCGATCCCAGTCTCTGAGTTTGATCCAGTCTATGTGGGATCCCAGTCTCTGAGTCTGATCCAGTCAATGTGCGATCCCAGTCTCTGAGTTTGATCCAGTCAATGTGGGATCCCAGTCTCTGAGTTTGATCCAGTCAAAGCGGGATCCCAGTCTCTGAGTCTGAGCCAGTCAATGTGGGATCCCAGTCTCTGAGCTTGATCCAGTCAATGTGGGATCCCAGTCTCTGAGCTTGATCCAGTCAATGTGGGATCCCAGTCTCTGAGTTTGATCCAGTCAATGTGGGATCCCAGTCTCTGAGCTTGATCCAGTCAATGTGGGATCCCAGTCTCTGAGTTTGATCCAGTCTATGTGGGATCCCAGTCTCTGAGTTTGATCCAGTCTATGTGGGATCCCAGTTCCTGAGTCTGAGCCAGTCAATGTGCGATCCCAGTTCCTGAGTCTGAGCCAGTCAATGTGGGATCCCAGTCTCTGAGTTTGATCCAGTCAATGCGGGATCCCAGTCTCTGAGTCTGAGCCAGTCAATGTGGGATCCCAGTTCCTGAGTTTGATCCAGTCAATGTGGGATCCCAGTCTCTGAGTTTGATCCAGTCAATGTGGGATCCCAGTCTCTGAGTTTGATCCAGTCAATGTGGGATCCCAGTCTCTGAGTTTGATCCAGTCAATGTGGGATCCCAGTCTCTGAGTTTGATCCAGTCAATGTGGGATCCCAGTCTCTGAGTCTGAGCCAGTCAATGTGGGATCCCAGTCTCTGAGTTTGATCCAGTCAATGTGGGATCCCAGTCTCTGAGTTTGATCCAGTCAATGTGGGATCCCAGTCTCTGAGTTTGATCCAGTCAATGTGGGATCCCAGTTCCTGAGTCTGACCCAGTCAATGTGGGATCCCAGTCTCTGAGTCTGATCCAGTCAATGTGGGATCCCAGTCTCTGAGTTTGATCCAGTCAATGTGGGATCCCAGTCTCTGAGTTTGATCCAGTCAATGTGGGATCCCAGTCTCTGAGTTTGATCCAGTCAATGTGGGATCCCAGTCTCTGAGTTTGATCCAGTCAATGTGGGATCCCAGTCCCTGAGTTTGATCCAGTCAATGTGGGATCCCAGTCTCTGAGTTTGATCCAGTCAATGTGGGATCCCAGTCTCTGAGTTTGATCCAGTCAATGTGGGATCCCAGTCTCTGAGTCTGAGCCAGTCAATGTGGGATCCCAGTTTCTGAGTCTGATCCAGTCAATGCGGGATCCCAGTCTCTGAGTTTGATCCAGTCAATGTGGGATCCCAGTCTCTGAGTCTGAGCCAGTCAATGTGGGATCCCAGTTTCTGAGTCTGATCCAGTCAATGTGGGATCCCAGTCTCTGAGTTTGATCCAGTCAATGTGGGATCCCAGTCTCTGAGTTTGATCCAGTCAATGTGGGATCCCAGTCTCTGAGTCTGAGCCAGTCAATGTGGGATCCCAGTTCCTGAGTCTGATCCAGTCAATGTGGGATCCCAGTTCCTGAGTCTGATCCAGTCAATGTGGGATCCCAGTTCCTGAGTCTGAGCCAGTCAATGCGGGATCCCAGTCTCTGAGTCTGAGCCAGTCAATGTGGGATCCCAGTTCCTGAGTTTGATCCAGTCAATGTGGGATCCCAGTCTCTGAGTTTGATCCAGTCAATGTGGGATCCCAGTCTCTGAGTCTGACCCAGTCAATGTGGGATCCCAGTCTCTGAGTTTGATCCAGTCAATGTGGGATCCCAGTCTCTGAGTTTGATCCAGTCAATGTGGGATCCCAGTCTCTGAGTTTGATCCAGTCAATGTGGGATCCCAGTCTCTGAGTTTGATCCAGTCAATGTGGGATCCCAGTCTCTGAGTTTGATCCAGTCAATGTGGGATCCCAGTCTCTGAGTTTGATCCAGTCAATGTGGGATCCCAGTCTCTGAGTCTGATCCAGTCAATGTGGGATCCCAGTCTCTGAGTTTGATCCAGTCAATGTGGGATCCCAGTCTCTGAGTCTGATCCAGTCTATGTGGGATCCCAGTTCCTGAGTCTGACCCAGTCAATGTGGGATCCCAGTTCCTGAGTCTGAGCCAGTCAATGTGGGATCCCAGTCTCTGAGTCTGAGCCAGTCAATGTGGGATCCCAGTCTCTGAGTCTGATCCAGTTAATGTGGGATCCCAGTCTCTGAGTTTGATCCAGTCAATGTGGGATCCCAGTCTCTGAGTTTGATCCAGTCAATGTGGGATCCCAGTCTCTGAGTTTGATCCAGTCAATGTGGGATCCCAGTCTCTGAGTTTGATCCAGTCAATGTGGGATCCCAGTCTCTGAGTTTGATCCAGTCAATGTGGGATCCCAGTCTCTGAGTCTGATCCAGTCAATGTGGGATCCCAGTCTCTGAGTTTGATCCAGTCAATGTGGGATCCCAGTCTCTGAGTCTGATCCAGTCAATGTGGGATCCCAGTCTCTGAGTCTGACCCAGTCAATGTGGGATCCCAGTCTCTGAGTCTGATCCAGTCAATGTGCGATCCCAGTCTCTGAGTTTGATCCAGTCTGTGTGGGATCCCAGTTCCTGAGTCTGACCCAGTCAATGTGGGATCCCAGTTTCTGAGTTTGATCCAGTCAATGTGGGATCCCAGTTCCTGAGTTTGATCCAGTCAATGTGGGATCCCAGTCTCTGAGTTTGATCCAGTCAATGTGGGATCCCAGTCTCTGAGTCTGACCCAGTCAATGTGGGATCCCAGTCTCTGAGTTTGATCCAGTCAATGTGGGATCCCAGTCTCTGAGTTTGATCCAGTCAATGTGGGATCCCAGTCTCTGAGTTTGATCCAGTCAATGTGGGATCCCAGTCTCTGAGTTTGATCCAGTCAATGTGGGATCCCAGTCTCTGAGTTTGATCCAGTCAATGTGGGATCCCAGTCTCTGAGTTTGATCCAGTCAATGTGGGATCCCAGTCTCTGAGTCTGATCCAGTCAATGTGGGATCCCAGTCTCTGAGTTTGATCCAGTCAATGTGGGATCCCAGTCTCTGAGTCTGATCCAGTCTATGTGGGATCCCAGTTCCTGAGTCTGACCCAGTCAATGTGGGATCCCAGTTCCTGAGTCTGAGCCAGTCAATGTGGGATCCCAGTCTCTGAGTCTGAGCCAGTCAATGTGGGATCCCAGTCTCTGAGTCTGATCCAGTTAATGTGGGATCCCAGTCTCTGAGTTTGATCCAGTCAATGTGGGATCCCAGTTTCTAGTTTGATCCAGTCAATGTGGGATCCCAGTCTCTGAGTTTGATCCAGTCAATGTGGGATCCCAGTCTCTGAGTTTGATCCAGTCAATGTGGGATCCCAGTCTCTGAGTTTGATCCAGTCAATGTGGGATCCCAGTCTCTGTGTTTGATCCAGTCAATGTGGGATCCCAGTCTCTGAGTTTGATCCAGTCAATGTGGGATCCCAGTCTCTGAGTCTGATCCAGTCAATGTGGGATCCCAGTCTCTGAGTTTGATCCAGTCAATGTGGGATCCCAGTCTCTGAGTCTGATCCAGTCAATGTGGGATCCCAGTCTCTGAGTCTGACCCAGTCAATGTGGGATCCCAGTCTCTGAGTCTGATCCAGTCAATGTGCGATCCCAGTCTCTGAGTTTGATCCAGTCTGTGTGGGATCCCAGTTCCTGAGTCTGACCCAGTCAATGTGGGATCCCAGTCTCTGAGTTTGATCCAGTCAATGTGGGATCCCAGTCTCTGAGTTTGATCCAGTCAAAGCGGGATCCCAGTCTCTGAGTCTGAGCCAGTCAATGTGGGATCCCAGTCTCTGAGCTTGATCCAGTCAATGTGGGATCCCAGTCTCTGAGCTTGATCCAGTCAATGTGGGATCCCAGTCTCTGAGTTTGATCCAGTCAATGTGGGATCCCAGTCTCTGAGTTTGATCCAGTCAATGTGGGATCCCAGTCTCTGAGTTTGATCCAGTCAATGTGGGATCCCAGTCCCTGAGTTTGATCCAGTCAATGTGGGATCCCAGTCTCTGAGTTTGATCCAGTCAATGTGGGATCCCAGTCTCTGAGTTTGATCCAGTCAATGTGGGATCCCAGTCTCTGAGTTTGATCCAGTCAATGTGGGATCCCAGTTTCTGAGTCTGATCCAGTCAATGCGGGATCCCAGTCTCTGAGTTTGATCCAGTCAATGTGGGATCCCAGTCTCTGAGTTTGATCCAGTCAATGTGGGATCCCAGTCTCTGAGTTTGATCCAGTCAATGTGGGATCCCAGTCTCTGAGTTTGATCCAGTCAATGTGGGATCCCAGTCTCTGAGTTTGATCCAGTCAATGTGGGATCCCAGTCTCTGAGTTTGATCCAGTCAATGTGGGATCCCAGTCCCTGAGTTTGATCCAGTCAATGTGGGATCCCAGTCTCTGAGTTTGATCCAGTCAATGTGGGATCCCAGTCTCTGAGTTTGATCCAGTCAATGTGGGATCCCAGTCTCTGAGTCTGAGCCAGTCAATGTGGGATCCCAGTTTCTGAGTCTGATCCAGTCAATGCGGGATCCCAGTCTCTGAGTTTGATCCAGTCAATGTGGGATCCCAGTCTCTGAGTCTGAGCCAGTCAATGTGGGATCCCAGTTTCTGAGTCTGATCCAGTCAATGTGGGATCCCAGTCTCTGAGTTTGATCCAGTCAATGTGGGATCCCAGTCTCTGAGTTTGATCCAGTCAATGTGGGATCCCAGTCTCTGAGTCTGAGCCAGTCAATGTGGGATCCCAGTTCCTGAGTCTGATCCAGTCAATGTGGGATCCCAGTTCCTGAGTCTGATCCAGTCAATGTGGGATCCCAGTTCCTGAGTCTGATCCAGTCAATGTGGGATCCCAGTTCCTGAGTCTGATCCAGTCAATGTGGGATCCCAGTCTCTGAGTTTGATCCAGTCAATGTGGGATCCCAGTCTCTGAGTTTGATCCAGTCAATGTGGGATCCCAGTCTCTGAGTTTGATCCAGTCAATGTGGGATCCCAGTTTCTGAGTCTGATCCAGTCAATGCGGGATCCCAGTCTCTGAGTTTGATCCAGTCAATGTGGGATCCCAGTCTCTGAGTCTGACCCAGTCAATGTGGGATCCCAGTCTCTGAGTTTGATCCAGTCAATGTGGGATCCCAGTCTCTGATCTGTTCTTGACGCTCTTCACTCATTGAGGATGTGGGCCCGCTCCAACAGCTCTGGGCTTCGTGTCTATGGACTCACTTTTGTTCTGAATGCCATTGCTTGCTTTACTGTTTGCACGATTTGTGTTATTTCTCTCTCTGCACATTGGGTGTTTGTTGGTCTTATTTTTAATGGATTCCTTTGGATTGCTTGCTTTGTGGATCTCAAGGTTGTATAACGTACACATACTTTGATAAATAAATGTACTTTAAATTTGAAATCTGGTCCTATGGAGTTTGTGCCAGCCATCCCGGGACACCAATGGCAAGGGGCTTGCTGCCTGTTGTACTTAGAGAGTGCTTAGAACAGGAGGAGCAGAGAGATCAGGAAAGGCACGTCTGCAGATGGTGGAGTGTTTGCTCATGAATCTCCAAGATGCCTGCAGTAACAGAACAGCTACGCAAGGGAGATGAGGCTTACAGAACGAAATGGAACCCTGGGAGGTTATTTATCCCACTGTGCCTCCGATAACAGATTAATCACGTAATCCCATTCTCTTTTCGTTTCATTTAGTTCTGCTAATTGTCCTCTAAATTGTCACCTTCTAAAGGCGATGCCTCAACAAGGAGGCATCCATCATCAAGGACTCCCGTCACCTAGGACACGCCCTCTTCTCAGTGCTACCATCAAGAGGAGTCTGCATACACAATTCAACATTTCTGGAACAGCTTTTTCCCCTCTGCCATCAGATTTCTGAATGGACGATGAACCCAGGAACATCACTACACTATTTTTCCTGTCTTTTTGCACTATCTATTTAAATTTTTTTATAGATATACTTACTGTAATTTATAGTTTTTATCATTACGTATTGGGGCTGCAAAACAGCAAATTTCATGACATTTACTGGTGATATTAAACCTGATTTTGAAATATTTTGCATTCCCTTTAGCAAGTTATTATGACCGAATCTCCCTCCATTGCCCTTTCTGATCACAACAGCTCACTGTAGGATTGTTTCTAAGGTTTTTTTGCAGGTTACCTTGGATCAGTTTCCCTCGGTTACTGCTTTCTCCGACACAAACATTATCTTCTCCAGCAAAAACCTGTCACGATTCTGGACTCCCCTTGACCTTATGATCATTGTAAAAACAGTCCATAATCAAAATACTTTTAGTCTGACAATGTATTGAATGCCCACACAGGCTCAGTCCTGGAGCAAATAATATGTGAAAATGTGTACATCTCTCTAATAAAATTGTGTTATTTTCCCACAGATCCACTTAGTATGTAATGGCCTCACAGCCCATTGTGGGTATTTCATGTCAGTCAGCAGCTGGTTATACAGAGCTCATGCTTCACTCCTCCCCTTCCCCCACCATCCAATGATTCTTCTGGAGGTCTCCCAAGTGCGAGGACTAGGCCCCAAGCTGCCCAGTCAGCTGTCAACAGCCGCCAGAGCCCGTGTGCTCCACTGGGGGGCAGTGTGGAGCAGCGCCCAGGACGGGGTCTGTGCTGCCCCCCCTCCAGTGTTCGCTCGGCAGAAAACGAGCTCTACTGTGGTCGACTGCAGATTTCTGCGGCATCGGATGGCTTGAGTTTGGACTCTTCCATTGCGTGCCTGTATCTTACTGATATCTTTATGTGCCATGTGTGCTTTGTGCTGGGTGTGACTGTTGGTACTGTGTTTTGCACCTTGACCCCGCAGTAATGCTGTCTTGTTTGGCTGTAATCATAGGTGTCAATGTATGGTTGAATGACAATTAAATCTGAATTGAATTAAATTTAAATAAACAGATAGATAGACTGAGTCAGGCAGATAGATAATGCAAAAGAGGAATTGTGATAGAGTATTCATGAATTCATGGTCCTTTCAGAAATCTGATGGCTGAGGGGAAGAAGCTGTTTTCAAAACATTGTGTGTGGGTCTTCGGGCTCCTGCACCGCTCCTGCACCGCTCCTGACAGTAGTCATGAGAAGATGGCATGTCCTGACGGTGATGATCCTT
Source organism: Hypanus sabinus (assembly GCF_030144855.1). NCBI lineage: Eukaryota > Metazoa > Chordata > Chondrichthyes > Myliobatiformes > Dasyatidae > Hypanus > Hypanus sabinus. Next base: position 17,449,608 of record NC_082734.1, read on the forward strand.
ACTAATGGACACCACCATCTTAAGGCACTTCTTTTGAAATTGCCCTCAATGGTAGGAGGGAGTGAGGACTCTCGTGCAGCCCTTGCTTGGCAGTTTGATGTGATCTGCTCAGGGCTTGGGTTTGTGGCCACAGCTGCCACTGGAGCAGTGAGCATTTTCCCTAATGGAACTGGAATCAGTTTATTACTGTCGTACTGATCAGATCGTTACTCAGAACATCGAGAAAGAACAGGATAAAACAATAACAACGCAGAATAAAGTGTAACAGCTACAGAGAAAGTGCAGTGCAAGACTGCTAGACTGTGAGGTCAAGATCTCACCTTATCGTCTTAGGAAACCTTCAACACGTATATGGAGCATGTGAGCATCCTGTCCGTGGCCAGTGGAGAGGCTGCTGAGGGTTAGGGACCTCTGCAGTAGGCTGGAGATGAGGCATGCTTTCCTATTCATTCAAGGGACGAGGGCTTCAGAGGTTGAGCCACTGGCTAACTGCTCATCCCTCGTCCCCCTTGAGAAGGCGGTGGGGAGCTGCCTTCTTAAACTGTTGAGTTGCAGGGATGTGACCCAGTGCCGGTGATATACCACTCAGTCAGGATGGTGCGTGGGTTGGAGGGCAAGTTCCAGACGCTGGTGTTCCGATGCCTCTCTCCTCCCATGTTCTTCTAGCCGACAGAGATAGTGGTTTTGGAAGGTGCCGTCCAGAGAGTCTTGGTGAGTGCGTCCTGTAGACGGTACAGACTGGCGCTACTGTTCATCGGTGGCGGAGAGAGTGAACAGTTGTGGTGCCCATCAGCCAGGCTGCTGAATCCTCCACGCCGTTGGGTTCCTAGACCGTTGTTGAAGTTGCCCTCAGCCAGATAAGCGAGGAGTAGTTCCGTCACACTCCTGACGAGCCCTGTAGATGATGGAGGGGAGTTACTCCCCACAGGATTCCCAGTCTCTGACCATCTCTTGTAGTGGCTACTCCAGTCCAGCTTCTGATCACTGGCAACTCCCAAGATACTGATAGTGGGGGATTCGACGAAGGTAAAGCCGCAGATTGTCAGTGGATACCAGCCGGATTCTCTCTTCCAGATATCATCGCTTGAGTGGCACAAATGTTCCTTGCCGGCTATCAGCCAGGTCTTGTTGCACTTTGCTGTGGATTGCTTCGCGATCTGAGCAGCGGTGGAAGGCGCTGAGCGTTGCTCAATCCTGTTTCTGAACTTGTGATGGAGGAAGGTCTCTGATGGAGATGGTTGGGCCGAGGTTACTAACCCTGTGGTTAACCGCCACGTGGATATGATTCCAGCAGGTGGGTGCTCCCCTGACTCACACCGACTCCAGTTTAGCTGGGGCTCCTTGACGGCACATTCAATTTAAAGCTGCCTAGGCCTTAATCCCAACACTGGATCTGCCTCATGCCTCCATCCACCTGGGCCTTGTGTGTCCACTGAACAGACGTTGGCAGCTGTTCCCTCGACTGGCCAATGAGATTTAAAAGATCTTTGAGCTCTTTTTTTTCAGAGATTAAAGACTAATCAAGAACTTCCGAAGAAAAATAGAGCTCAGTCAATTTGCCTTCAATATCCTTGACACTGCTGGCTGGTGGTGTAGTGGCATTGGAGCCAGTGGTCCTGGGTTCGAATCCAGCCAGATCCTTGCACACTCTTGACCTGTGCTGAGTTGAGTGTCGAGCTGGCAACCTGGCCTCATAAAAAACAGATAAAAATGCTAAATTTCTTGGTGTTCACCTGACGGAGAATCTCACCAAACAGCAGCTCCACTGCAAAGAAAGCCCAGCAGCGTCTCTACTTTCTGCGAAGGCTGAGGAAAGACCATCTCCCACCCCCCCCCCCCCCCATCCTCATCACATTCTACAGGGGTTGTAATGACAGCATCCTGGGCAGCTGCATCACTGCCTGGTTCGGAAATTGCACCATCTCGGATCGCAAGACCCTGCAGTGGATAGTGAGGTCAGCTGAGAAGATCATCGGGGTCTCACTTCCCGCCATCATGGACATTTACACTACACGCTGCATCTGCAAAGCAAACAGCATTATGAAGGACCCCACATACCCCTCATACAAACTCTTCTCCCTCCTGCCATCTGGCGAAAGGCACCGAAGCATTCGGGCTCTCATGACCAGACTATGTGACAGTTCCTTCCCCCAAGCTATCAGACTCCTCGATACCCAGAGCCTGGACTGACACTTTACTGCCCTATTATCCTGTTTATTATTTATTGTAATGCCTGCACTGTTTTGTGCACTTTATGCAGTCTTGGGTAGGTCTGTAACCTAGTGTAGTTTCTTACGTAGTTCAGTCTAGTTTTTGTACTATGTCACGTAACACCATGGTTCTGAAAAAAACGTTGTCTCATTTTTGCTATGTACTGTACCAGCAGTTATGGTCGAAATGACAATAAAAAGTGAGTTGACTTGAGTAAAGAAACTGCAAGGTTGCCACCCCAGTGCGCCACGGGGCGAGAGGAGGAATACCAATCCTTGACAAGGGAATAATCCCTAAAGTATGATGCCATTCTAAAGTTATTGTTATTCCCAAAACCAGGAATACCAACCCACAATTATTGTCCAATTGTAAAATTCTGCAGTTGTGCGGGGCCCGTGTTGTGCGCAGGCCGTATTCTGTTCCTGCTTGCTGAAGTAAATAACAAGTATATCACCATCAAAATAAAGGTTGTCAGGCACTCAGTTAACAGCAGGGGCAGGTGATATGGTGCTCAGAGTTCTTAAAGGTAAACTCACTCAGATATACGACTCTCCCTCGCCTTTAAAGACACCACACAGTCAGGGGTTCCTAACCATTTTAATGCCATGGACCAATGGTGGGATCCCCTGCTTGTGATAATCATAAAATATACAATATAGAACCTTACAGCACAGTACAGGCCCTTCAGCTCACAATGCTATGCTGACCTTTTAACCTACTCTAAAATCAATCTATCCCTCCCTACATAGCCTTCCATTTTTCTATCATCCATCTATCTAGAAGTTTTTTTTAAGTGCTCCTAATCTGCCTCTAGCACCACCCCAGCTGAGTGTTCCACACGCACACCAAATTGGTGGCATCCGTCGGTCTCGAGGCGCCTGAAGTTTCCAGGGCGCAGGCCTGGGCAGGGTTGTATGGGAGACCGGCAGTTGCCCAAGCTGCAGGCCTTCCCCTCTCCACGCCACCGATGTTGTCCAAGGGAAGGGCACTAGGACCCATGCAGCTTGGCACCGGTGTTGTCGCAGAGCAATGTGTTGTTAAGTGCCTTGCTCAAGGACACAAACACGCTGCCTCAGCTGAGGCTCGAACCAGTGACCTTCAGGTTACTAGTCTGATGCCTTGCCCACATGCCAACACACACGCACACCACACTCTGTGTAAAAAAACTTACCTCTGTCATCCCCTCCCAGTACTTTATTTGTTTTTAATTTATTGAGATACAGTGTGGAATAGACCTTTCTGTCCCTCAGGCTGTGCTGCCTAGCAATCCCCTGATTTAATCCTAGTCTATTCACCGGACTGATTAACCTTCCAACCAATATGCCTTGGGACTGTGGCAGGAAACCGGAGCACCCTGAGGAAACCACCACGGTCACGGGGAGAACATACAGGCAGCGGCGGGAATTGAACCCAGGTCGCCTCAACTGTAAAATATTGTGCTAACCACTACGCTGTCCTCCAACCACCTTAAAGTTATACCCCTCATATTCCTGTCCTAAGTAAGCCTCTGGCTATCCACTCGATCTATGCCTCTTATCATCTTATACGCCTGTATCAAGTCACCTCACATCCTTCTTTGCTCCAAAGAGAAACTCAACCTATTCTCATGATATGTACTAAAACACACTAATTGAATTGACTTTATTTCTTACAACCTTCACATACATGAGTAAAAATCTTTACGTTACGTCCCCATCTGAGTGTACAATGTACAATTTATAGTAATTTATAATAAATAGTATGTACAACAGAACTGTCAATATAACATAGAAATACAATTGTATCAGCATGAATTAATCAGTCTGATGGCCTAATGGAAGAAGCTGTCCTGGTCCTGGCTTTTATGCTGCAGTACCGTTTCCCAGTTGGTAGCAGATGGAATAGTTTGTAGCTGGGGTGACTCGGGTCCCCAATGATCCTTCGGGCCCTTTTTACGCACCTGTTATTGTAAGTGTCCTGAATAGTGGGAAGTTCACATCTACCGATGCGCTGGGCTGCCTGCTCCACCCTCTGCAGAGTCCTGCGATTGAGGGAGGTACAGTTCCCATACCAGTCAGTGATGCAGCCAGTCAGGATGCTCTCAATTGTGCCCCTGTAGAAAGTTCTTAGGATTTGGGGACTCATGCCAAACTTCTTCAACCATCTGCGGTGAAAGAGGCGCTGTTGTGCTTTTTTCATCACGCAGCTGGTATGTATAGACCACATGAGATCCTTGGTGATGTGTATGCTGAGGAACTTAAAGCTGTTCATTCTCTCAGCCCAGATCCATTGATGTCAATAGGAGTGAGCCTATTAATATGGATTAATATTATATGACTATTATATAATCTGGCACTGATTCACCCAAATAAACTTGCTCCGTTTATACCCAGTCCATGTCATTGTCCACAAATGCCATCTCACAAATCACCACTGATGTAATACATTTATTAAGTACATTAAATAATTCCAATAACTATTTGTTTACCTGTGGAAGGGTGCAATGAATTACATTCAGAATCACTTGTAAATATGACCATAAGTTTAAAGAAGCATAATTTCTCTTTTCTTTAATCCTCTGCCCTATAAAGTTAATCTCCACAGCTCTTTAATATCTCTTCTCCCAATACCCTTTATACAGAGCTAATCTCACATCCCATGCCACATTAATTCTTAATTCATAATATGTTGCATAATATAGTTTCTGAATGCATAATTAGCCAGGAAGCCTTCACCCCCTGAGTTTCCATCTCCAGATTGCTCCTAAAATCTACACTTTAATTGTGCCTGTAATTAGCTTCTCTCGCCAAGCTGACATCACCCAGCCCTGGCTCAGTGTAATATCACTCGCAGCACTGAACTGTCTGCACAACTGAACGCAATCCTCCCTCGCTGCATCCGGCGCCGTCCGCACTGATACAGCCCACTCCGCAGAGTCCTGGTGGACACCCGGCTCTCTACCAAGAGCCAGCCTCGCCCACGGCTGCTCTGACGGGCACTGTCGTGCCCCTTAGCACGATACGTTCCTTCTGCCACATCAGTGGATTTGGGGTATGGGGCAGCCATTCATCCTTACCCTCCAGTGACCCGCTGTCTCACATCAGCCAAGACTCCTCCAGATTATTCCCTACCAAAGACTACAAGCTCAGGCAGATGCTCAAGAATCAAGGCATAGCTTTATTCTCCACTTACATTTACACGTGTTTTCAGAATTTGTTATGGCGTGTTGACACGGCGTACAACAAGAAACACTCAACAAATATAAAGAATAAAGAATCATATTAAAAATAATGGTTAGAGTGCAGATATGGAATAAAATGTGCATAAATACTTAAATACCAGCACATGCATGTATAAAAAGCGGTTTAATGTGTTTACCGAGCATTGCAGTCACTGAAGTAATTGATGGGGAGGGGGGTGGGAGAGGCTAATAGTTGATCATGCGGGGGGGGGGGGGGGGGGGGGGAAACTTTGAAGATGGTGTAAGGTTTTTATTTTAATAGTGATTTGCTGGGTGAGTAGCGACCCCAATCCTACAAGGGGACCACAACCTTGTTGTAGGGTTTGGAGGCTTGCGTGCCCCGATGACATGGAGAGCTCTGTTGGCTGGAGTCAGGGTTTCGTGCTTTGGCTCTTAGTAGGTTCGCCCTTGTCAAACAGGTCAAAGGGTAGAGGTCAGACTAGGAGTGGTCACCGGTCCTCCATGTTTGTGGGTTCAGCTCAGGGCCAACAACCCTGACTGGTCAAACAAAACTGTTACGGAGACAGCAATGAAGAGTCCTTCTACATCTGAGTGTGACAGTATTCCTCAGTCCCCACCCGGGACTTGCATGACTGTCAGGAGTGAAGACTGAGAGGAAGCTCCTGACATGATGAAGGAAGCCATGAACATCGCCAGAGTTAGACGACCTTCATCGTTGTCCTAAATGTAACCGGCAAAAGTAGAAATGTCCGCAATGATTTTCCCTGCTTGCTTTTTTGGCCTGGATGCAGACAAGTCCTGCAGTGCTGGAATTCTGCAGCCAGTGACCTTTTCTGCTGCCTAACCGTTTGCTGTAGCCTTCCTATATTGTGAGAGGATGCTGCAGCCAGCAGACAGTAATGGTTGATGTGAGGATGCTCTCCATCGTAGCGCAGTAAGCGGGGTAACATCTTTAACATCTGCTGGACGATGCTGAGGATGTTCTATGAGGCTGTGGTGGCCAGTGCTGTCATGTTTGCTGTTGTGTGCTGGGGCAGCAGGCTGAGGGTAGCAGACACCGACAGAATCAACAAACTCATTCGTAAGGCCAGTGGGGGTGGAACTGGACTCTCTGACGGTGGTGTCTGAAAAGAGGATGCTGTCCAAGTTGCATGCCATCTTGGACAATGACTCCCATCCACTCCATAATGTACTGGTTAGGCACAGGAGTACATTCAGCCAGAGACTCATTCCACCGAGATGTAACACTGAGCATCATAGGAAGTCATTCCTGCCTGTGGCCATCAAACTTTACAATTCCTCCCTCGGAGTGTCTGACACCCTGAGCCAATAGGCCGGTCCTGGACTTATTTCCACTTGGCATGATTAACTCATTATTATTTAATTATTTATGGTTTTATAATGCTATATTTCTACACTATTCTTGATTGGTGCGGCTGTAATGAAACCCAATTTCCCTTGGGATCAATAAAGTATGTCTGTCTGTCTGTAAAACCTTCCCAACCATTGAGCACATCCACATGAAACATTGCCATTGGAAAGCAGCATCCATCATCAAAGTTCCCACCATCCAGGCCAGGCTCTTTTCTCACTGCCTCCACCAGATAGAAGGTGCAAGTGCCCCAGGACTTCACCAGGTTCAAGAACAGTTACTACACCTCAACTATCAGGCCCTTGAACAAAAGGGGATAACTACACTCATTCAAGGAGTCTTTTATCTTGTTACTTCATGCTCGTTATTTATCGCTATTTATTTATATCTGCATTGGCACAATTTATTGTCCATTGATCCTGCTTACAGTTACTCTTCAATAGATTTGCTAAGAATGCTCGCAGGTAAAAGAATCTCAGGGTTGTACATGGTGACGTGTATGTAACTGATAGTAAATTTTATTTTGACATTATGGCAAGGTAGAATTGTACCAGCACACTCTGAGGAAGATGGAATTTTGCCAACTTCTTGAATAAGTTCAATAGTTTGCAAAAGTCTTAGGCACATACATATAGCTAAGACTTTTCCTCAGTACTGTAGTAATTTTGTGCTACAAAAAAACCCAAATTTTATGACACGTGTGAGTGACAATAAACCTGATTCTGATCTGGGTCACTATTATGGACTGAGAGTGGGAAGGGGGGGGGTAGGGAGAGGGGAATCATGGTTGGGACAAGGGGAAGGGAGAGGGAAGGGAGTGGGAAGACCCAGAGAGAGATTCTGTAATGATCAACAAATCAATTATTTGGAATCAAATGACCTTACCTGGTGTCTCAGGGCTGGGTGTGTCTGCACCCACGTCAACTCCGCCCCGGCACTCCTCTATTATGCATCCCACACCCCTCCATTGGCGCTCCACCCTCGCAATTCCCAATGTCCTTCGCTCCCACCAGATTTACAGATACACTCGCTGCTCCATGTTGACAAATACAGCACTGTGCAAAAGTCTTAGGCACCCCTAGATATATATGCGATGCCTAAGACTTCTACACGGTCCTCTGCCAAGCCTGTTTGTTATTAAAGGAGATATGGCTTTCCCACATAAGCTCCTGTGAAATAAAAATACCAGGGACCTGAATGTTGAGCCCGTGCTAACTGTAGAGTTGATGGTGAGTGGGTGGCGAGGACACATATTTCTCCTGAAGTCAAAATGCATCTCCATCGTTCAGCTGTAGTGAACGCTGTAGTGCATTGTTCAGCTGTAATGCATCTCCATCGTTCAGCTGTAGTGAACGCTGTAGTGCATCGTTCAGCTGTAATGCATCTCCATCGTTCAGTTGTAGTGAATGCTGTAGTGCATCTACATCGTTCAGTTGTAGTGATAGCACATTTTTACTTCCTGGTGGTAACAGGAAATCTAAGTTCACCCTCAAAGTGGTGTTACTGCAGACAGACTGACCTCTCAGACCATCAGGCAGTCTGTTCACACCCCCACCGTGGGTGCCTTCGGCCCCAGGCACTTTACTTGCTGTCCCCGGTTGAAGTGAAGAGATGCACTGGCCCTCCCTGCCGATGGCTGAATGTGCAGCGCTGCAAACCTCCAGATTTCGAGAAATGTTTGTAATCTTCTGGGAGGTGCGTCCTCACATCCACACCTGTCCGTTTCACCACAATCTGACTGAGATCTAAAAGACACACAAGAGGGGATCTTATAGAAACGTACAACATTTTGAAAGGGATTGATAAGATCGAAGCAGGAAAGTTCTTTCCATTGGTAGGTGAGACTAGAACTAGGGGACATTGCCTCAAGATTCAGGGGAGAAGATTTAGGATGGAGATGAGGAGAAACTGTTTTTCCCAGAGAGTGGTGAATCTGTGGAATTCTCTTCCTAGAGAAGCAGTTGAGGCTTCTTCACTAAGTATATTTAAGAAACAGTTAAAGATTTTTACATGGTAGGGGAATTAAGGGTTATGGGGAAAAGGCAAGTAGATGGAGCTGAGTTTATGGACACATCAACCATTATCTTATTGAATGACAGGGTGGGCTCAATGGGCCGAATGGCTTACTCTTGCTCCTATTTATGTTCATATATTCTTAAAAGATGAACTCCTGAACTCTTTATGTCCCAGTCTAACTCATCATGGCCCTTGCACTTCATTTGGCTAACTGTACAGCTGAGAGGATCACAGGGGTCTCCCTACCATCCACTGGGGATGTTTATCAGGAGCACTGTGTATACAGCCCTCAGTATTATCAAGAATCCCACCCACCTATCCATCCAGCATCCTCTTTGACTTTCTCCCATCAGGCAGGAGACTCCGATGCATAAAGACAAAAACAGTCAGGATGGGAAACAGTTTCTTCCCTCAGGCATTAGACTTCTGAACTCCCTGCTGCATCACATTCGAAGTGTCACTGGCTAATCTGTTCTGTACCTTACGATATTTAATATTAATGCACTTTAGTTTGTTATTTATGTGCGATTCATCTGTAGATTGTATCCTTACCTTCAGAAGTTATTGTATCCAGTTTTTGTTGCCCTGATGTCGTTAAGCTGGAAAGAGTGCAGGAACGATTTGTGAGGGTGCTGCCAGGCTTTGAGTTACAGAGAAAAGTTAGACAGGCTAGGATTTTATTCTTTGGAGCATAAGAATTAAGTCCGAGTCTGTTCAGCTTCTCCCTATTACACAAGAGACCTGATGGGGGAAATAAAATCATGAGGGGCATAGATAGGGTGAATGAAGAGTGTGGTACTCTAGTTGTAGCAAAACAGATCACAAGGCACTCCAATGGGTGATTAGGATGGCTCAGCACATCATTGGGACTCAACTACCAGACCTGGAGACAGTCTACAACTCTAGATGCCTACGTGCTCGTAACATTATTAAAGATCCGTCCCATCCCAGACACTGCCTGTTCAGCGTCCTGCCATCCGGCAGGAGATACAGAAACACCTTAGCCAAAACAGTAGGACTGAAGAACAGCTTCTTCTCGAGGGCTGGCGTGCAGGGCATGCTACACCCTGGCTTGCCGATGGCCTTTGAGTTTTGTGGACTATCTGTTAGGCTTTGGACTAACTCAAAGGAGACAAAGGAGTCAAAATGAAGGTGTAACTTTGTCTTTTTATGTGGTTTGCGATGATGTATGCAATTAATGCATTTTTACAGATAATCCATAATTAATCATTTAAACAAACAAGACTGCTTAATCAAACAATATACAAGTACAAGATTACTTGAATGTTATTGAGAGGGATAGGGAGGGGGAGGCGGTCGGGGGGGGGATGTCCAGCTTGGTCAGGCCCATGAGCAAGCTGACCAGGAGATGCCCTTCTCCCTTGGCATCAGGTAACCATAGATCAGGAGCATGAGGCTGAAGCACAACCAGAACTTGAGGAGCAGGTCCATTCAGATATTCAAACTGAGACTGCAATCTCCCAGACTCCACGTACGCACGGCACGCTGACTCCTCAATCCTCCTGTGTGTGTCCAGCTGTTCACTGTAAAAGTCCTACCCTGGTTTGGGTTTTGCAAAATGCAGCACCGTGGACTTATCTCGATGCTGGAGTGTGGAATAACACAAAGTCTTTGTGAGGAACTCAGTGAGCCCTGAGTCAGGGCTTTGACCCGAAACCTTGACAATCGCTCTCCTCCCACAGATGCTGCTGGACCCACGGAGTCCTCCAGCTCTGATTCACTCTCTGGAGGGCAGGCAGAAACAGATCAGTGTACTGAGGGTGAAGTTTAGTCTCATTGAAACCTACCAGTCACTGAAAGGCCTAGATAGAATGTACATAGAGAGGGTGTTTCCAGTGGAAGAGTCGAGGACTAGAGGGCACAGCCTCAGAGCAGAAGGAACAGAGATGAGAGGAATTCCTTTAGCCAGAGGGTGACGAATCTGTGGAATTCATTGCTCCAGATGGCCAAGGGTTTAACTCATTGGGAGTATTAAAGCAGAGGTTAATAGGTTCTTAATTCAAAGGGGTGTCAAAGGCTACAGAGAGGAATGGGCTTGAAAGAGGTAATAATTCAGCCTTGATAGTGTGAACAGTCCAATTCTGCTCCTGCAGTCTTATGGTCTCTCAGTGGCCCAGCCCTTCCTGGCGGGAGAAACCGCGGGACGTGCTCCCGCTGTGACTTTCTATCAGCTGGAAAGCCGCGTGTCCGTGTCTACTCAAACAGGAGCTCCCCATTCGCACACGCACCCGTGGGTGCGAAAGGGGACGCATCGGTGAAATACGGCAAGCTCACCTCCGGAATGTAGGCAAGGTCACACCTGAACAGAGAATAAACGGAAGAGGAACACGCACAGTGTGCTGGAGGAATTCAGCAGGTCAGGCAGCATTGACAGAGGGAGATGTCAACTGTTTACTTCCCTCCATAGGTGCTGAGTTTCCCCACCAGGTTATGTGTCTTGATCCAGACTTCCAGCAATTGTGTTAAAGAATAGAGGACAGAGGCCACAGCTGCAGCACTGGGCAAGGACCCTCCCCAGCTGAATGCACATGGTCCTTAACGACAGAAGCTTTAATGAGCACACAGATGTGACAATTGAAGTCAATCTTCAATTTCTAATTTCAATCACAAGCTCTCCATAGCCGCAGTTTGCCAGGTTGATTCTGTGCAACATTTCCCACTGCAATCAGGCTGGTGGAGGGCCATGGCTTAGCAAGCTCATGTTCCTCTTCATGTCTCTGTTTGTGTGTCTTTTTGTGTCTGTGAATGGGTCTCTCTCTCTCTCTCTCCCCCCCATTCAGGGCATCTCCTGGTCAGCTTTGCTCCCGGGCCTGACCAAGCTGGACATCTCCAAGTCCAGGTGCTGGCCGTCGAGGGCTCTGCTCGAGCTGATTGCCTGCCATTCTTTCAGGGTTTGCTGGAATAGTAATTGGAAATTAAACCGACAATCACAGATTCTGGAAATCTGAAACAAAGGCAGGAAATTCTGTGAGCACTCAGCATCCACATACATAGAGTTAATCTTCCAGGTCTCCCTCCCCCTCTCTTTCCTTCCCTCTCTCTCTCTCCATCTGCATGTGTGTCTCTGTAACTGTGTATATCAGTGCACGTCTCTGTTTACACTGACTGCCACTCTGCTTCTTGCTTTGTGAATATATACATGTGTGTGCCTCTGAGTGTACTTGTGTGTATGAGAGAGAGAGAAAGATTGTGCGTAGTGAATGCCTGCCTTGTGTATGCATCCATGTGTCTGTTCCTATGTGTGTGTGTGTGTGTGTGTGTGAGAGAGAGAGTGTGTGTTTGTGTTTGTGTGTGTGTGTGTATGTGTGTGTATGTGTGTGTATGTGTGTGTGTGTGTGTGTGTGTGAGAGAGAGAGAGTGTGTGTTTGTGTTTGTGTGTGTGTGTGTGTATGTGTGTGTGTGTGTGTGTGTGAGAGAGAGAGAGTGTGTGTTTGTGTTTGTGTGTGTGTGTGTGTGTGTGTGTGTGAGAGAGAGAGTGTGTGTTTGTGTTTGTGTGTGTGTGTGTGTGTGAGAGAGAGAGTGTGTGTTTGTGTTTGTGTGTATGTGTGTATGAGTGTGTGTGTGTGTGTGTGTGTGTGTGTGTGTGTATGTGTGTGTGTGTGTGTGTGTGAGAGAGAGAGTGTGTGTTTGTGTTTGTGTGTGTGTGTGCGCGCGCGCATTTGTCTGAGAATGGGTGTCTATTTGCATGTTTGTGTGTCTGTCGTTGTGTGTTAGTGCACCTGTTCACACGTGTGTGTGTCTGTGCTTGTGACTTTTTCATCTGTGTGTTTGTCTATGTGTGTGAGAGTATGCGTCTGTCTAGATGTGTGTCAGACTATGTATGTGTGCGTGTTCATCTGTCTCGGTGTGTGAATGTGCGTCTGTCCATGTGTGAGTGTGAGAGAGAGAGAGAATGTATGAGAGAGAGAGTGTGAGAGAGTGTGCGTGTCTGTGCGTTGCTGTTTCTGTGTGTGGGAGACCTCTTCTCATTGTGTGTTCATGACCTTCACACTGAAGGAGTCAGCGGGGGGAGTGGGCACTCGGCCCTGAAGACGCTGTTGGTACCAGGGACCCACCACCCCAGGGTCGGGAGCACGCATCACCGAGTGAGGGCCTTGGGGTGAGACCGTGGCTGCAGCTGGATCTGATGGCCCGGGTAATGATAATTAATGATTTCAATACACCCATCAACAGCTCACAAACAGCTGCACTGAGACACAATAAAACGTGATGAGCACTAAACATGCATTTAAACAAAACGCCAGCCCCGTAACTCACCGACCTGTGCTCCCCCCTCCCGGCCCTAACCACAGCCGAGCTCCCTGCCCTCCCAACACTTGTTCAGCTGCAAGTACCTCAAGATGTACTTTCACCTAGAGCTGCTCCGGTCCCCGGCAGCCGGCCCGTTGCGAGACGTGACTTGTTGGCCACCAGCCTCCCGTCCAACTTCCCTCAGCACCTCTCTAGTTCATTCGCTTCACGTCCCCGCCCACGCCAAACGGAAACCTCTCCCTCTCCAGCTGGCAATTCCATTACCTTTTGTGCGAAGAGTTCCTCCAAATTTCACCCCCAGAGTAACCCAACTCCCGTGCTTTCCCCTTCCCCTTGAGAGGAGGCGGATTCCCACATCCTCAAATCCCGTTCACAGTTTAACCCTTAAAGTCGCTGGGCCGTTCCAGGGAACCCTCTACCCTGTGGCGAAGAGCCAGACGTCCGGGTAGGGTTAATCAGAGGGCCTCTCAGCCTCACTACTTTGATCTGTCCCTGTTGTGCCGCAGCCTGGCCCAGGATCAAGGCCAACGCTCAAAGGTCCTTTGTTCGAAACACAGAAAAGTACAGAAGCAGGTCCTTCAAACCAAGATGTAGCACTGGACTAATTAAGCTAATTACTCTAATCCCTGAGGCCTGGACATGGTCCAAATGCCTACATTCTCTCTACATATTCATGTGCCTATCAAAGAGACACTTAACAGCCTCCACCATCACCCTGGGCAACCCATTCCAGATACCCACCACTCTGTGTGTAAAAAAACTCGCTTCACTCCTCTCCTTTGAACATTGCTGATCTCACCCATACCTCGTGGCATTTTGACCCCAAGAGAAAGATTTACACTGTTGGTGCTTCTCCATTTTAATAAACTTCCTTCTGGTCTCCCCTCAGCCTCTGAGGCTCCAGAGGAAAACAATCCAAGTTTGCCCAACCTCTCCTGGCAGAACATGCCCTCTAATCCTGATAAAACCCTTCTGCACCCTCTCCACGTCATTCCTAGATGGTTGACCAGAACTGTATGCAATTCCCCAGAGGCGGCCCAGCCAGGGTTTTGTAAAGCTGCGCCATAAACTTCCGTTTCCTGAAGTCAATGCCTTGGCTGGTAAAGGTAAGCATGCCACCTGCTTCCTTTACCACCCTGGCCACTTTCACAGAGTTATGTTATTGCACCCATGTCTAGGTGGCCCTCCTCGATTCTTTGTGTCTGGAGCGGAGGGAGAAAGAGAATGAGGCAACCAACTGCCCTCCCACTCGCTCAATCCTATTGGCTGCTTCAATGGGCAAATCTGGCATTAAAATAAGCAGTGAAGGTTCCCCTGGTTGAATATCTTGGAACACTCGATGGAGATTTTAGAGGAAAGTCCTGGGGAAGGTTGCTATCTCAGAATCAGGTTTAATATCATTGGCATATGACGTGAAATTTGTCAACTTTGTGGCAGCACTACGATGCAAAACATGATAAATATGTTCATGGGTTTGATGTCCATTCAGGAATCGGATGGCAGAGGGGAAGAAGCTGTTCCTGAATCGCTGAGTGTGTGCCTTCAGACTCCTTTACCTCCTCCCTGATGGTAACAGTGAGAAGGGGGCATGCCCTGGGTGATGGGGGTCCTTAATGATTGATGCTGACTTTTTGAGACACCGCTCCTTGAACCTGTCTTCGGTGAGGGTAAGGGGGACAGGCTGAAATTGGGGGGGATGGTCTAGTGAAGAAGTAAGGAGATGTTTCTCAATGAGTGGCAAAGGAGCAGAGAGGAGATGGTTAATGGTGAGATTGGGTGAGGAACAACTGTCAGGTAGCTAATGGATCTGAAGTGAATTGTAATGAGCTGGATTCAGAGTAACAAAGAAGCTGATGGAAAAAAAAGGTGGATGAGGAGGCGGGAGAGCTTCCAGGCTGATTACAACAAGAGGGCATAAATAACGGGAATAAATGAGTTCATCACCTTACATAATGGAAAAATAAGAGATAATGAGAGAGACAAGAGGAGGGAGAGGCAGGCTGACAGGTAAAAAGAGGTGCTAAAAGACAGATAGAGCAAAACAGAGGCACACAGGCAGAAAGGAGAGAGAAAGAGACAGACAGATATATCGATCTACAGATAGATACTTTATTGATCCCAAAGGAGATTACAGAGTCACAGTAGCATCACAAGTGCACAGATTTACAAATATTTAAGAGAAGTAAGAAAGGATAAAATAGAAGTTACCTTAAACAGTCTAACAGGAGGGGGTCATCACTTCCCCGACTATAGATTGACTCATTATCGAGCCTAATGGCCGAGGGTAGGAATGACCTCATATCGCGCTCTTTGGAGCAGTGTAGTTGTCTTGGTCTATTACTGAAAGTGCTCCTCTGTTCAGCCAAGGTGACATGCAGAGGGTGGGAAACATCGTCCAGAATTGACAGGATTTTGTCCTTTGTCCTTTGTCCTACCACAGCCTCCAGTGTGTCCCATTTGACTCCTATAGCAGATCCAGTCTTTCTAATCAGTTTATTGAGCCTGTTGGCATCACCTGTGTTGATGCCGTTGCCCGAGCACACCACCACATAGAAGATTGTACTGACAACAGACTGGTGGAACATGTGAAGGACAGGCCTGCGAACTTCAAAGGATTTCAGTCTCCTCAAGAAGTAGAGGTGACTCTGGCCCTTCTTGCACACAGCCTCTGTGTTGGTGTCCCACTCAGGTCTGTCATCCAGGTGCACCCCTAGGTCCTCACCACATCCACATCCTCACCATCAATAGTAACAGGGAGCAGTGCAGGCTTAGTCTTCTAAAGTCCATCACTGTCTCCTTTGTCTTACTCATGTTGAGCTGCAGATGATTCGGCTTGCACCATTGGACTAAGTCTTCCACCAGGGCCCTGTATTCATCCTCCCATCCTCCCTTTATACACCCAACCATTGCTGAGTCATGAGAGAATTTCTGCAGATGACATGACTCGGTGCTGTATCTAAGGTCCAAGGATAATGGTAAACAGGAAGGGAGCGAACACAGTCCCCTGTGGAGCCCCAGTGCTACTTATATCCACGTGTGACACACAGTACATAAACTGTGGCCTGCCAGTCAGGTAGGCCATTATCAATACAATGGAAGTGCCAACCTGCAGTTGACAAAGCTTTTCCTCCAGCACTGAGGGCTGTGTAGTATTGAAGACACTTGAGAAAGCAAACAACATGATGGAGAAAGAGAGAGAGAGAGAGAGAGAGAGAGTTTAAAGAGAGTGATCAGAGAGAGAAAGAGAGAGATAGATGGAAGGAAAAATAGAGAGTTAGACAGAGGTAGAGAGGAGAGGAAGAGGGAGAGACTAAATTTGTGGTTTAGTGAATGTCAGTGATCAGAGAAAGACGGTGAAATAGCCAGGTAGAAAGGGAGTGACAGTGAGAGTGAAACTAAGGAGGGACGAGAGTGAGGGACATAAAGAGAGAGTTAATAGAGACAGAGGGAAAAGAATAAGGATGCGTCAGAGTGAGAAAGAGAGAGAAACCACTGGGTCAGAGAAATCAAAGAGAGGGAGAGAGAGAGATGCAGACAGGAATACTGAATGAGGTATGTAAAAAGGCAGTGATAGAGATCAATAGATTTTTCAATACAAAGGACTGTCAATGGCTGCATCGTTGCCTTCATTGGTTAGGGTGCTGAGTACAACAGACAAGAGGTCATGTTGTAGTTGTATAAAACTTTAGTTAGGTCACGTTTTAGTATTGTGTGCAGTTCTAGTCACCCCATCACAGGAGGGACGTGGGGGCTTTGGTGAGGGTGCAGAATAGGTTCACCAGGACACTACCTGACGTAGAGAGAAGTAGCTATGAGGAAACACTGCTGTCTCTAGAGTAACAGACGCTGAGACCCTTCATCAGCACTGACAGAGGGTCCGGGGTCAAAATGTTTATTTCTCTCCACAGCTGCTGCCTGACTTGCTGAGTTCCTCCAGCATTTTGTGTGTGTTGGAATTGATACACAAAGCAAAGAGACTGGGAGACTGTGATGCAGGAAGCTACAGTCAGAGAGTGGGAATGAGAGAAGGACAGAGAGGAAGAGGGGTGGAAACAGGAAGGGAGGGCGCGAGGCTGATAAGTGTGAATCGATGATCTGCTTGTGCTCAGAATGAGGTGAAGAAAACTAGTCCGCACCCTGATGAAGGGTCTCGGCCGAAATGTCGACTGATTACTCTTCTCCACAGATGCTGCCTGGCCTGCAGAGTGAGTGAGTGAGTGTGTTACAGTCTCCAACCAGCTCATCTTTCCACGCTGTCTGTGTGCCTGAGCCTTGCTGTAAAGTCATCACACTGACCACCAACCCCTGGTCCCTGACCGGCAGCCATTCCCTTTTCTGTCAAGTGCAAATCCAAGGAATGATGGCACTGCTAAAGGCGAAAACAACTCACTGGTGGTTAACAAAACAAGAAATATAAGAAATACTTTATTAATAACACTTTTTCTATAAAACAAATTTATGGTAAATGATCACCGCAAATGATGAAGAGGCAAGCGAAAGCAAGATTGAGTTGAGGGTTGAAATGGGTGGTGGCAAGGAGAAGTCGGGCCGAGGTCAGGGCTTATTTGAAGCAAGCAGAGTGTAGCAAAGTCGGAGCGGAGGAGAGAAAAATTCAGATCCTGTCCACCTGAACCGAGAGCAAAGTTTGATAGATTTAAGTGGTGGGCCTATTCAGAACGATCAGGTACAGGCCGAAACATGAGTGCGGGGTCCAGGCCCGGAGTGTATCGATGCGACAGGGCCCAGTGAGGAACCATTTAAAAGCTGGGCCAGATGGATTGAAAAGGGAGGGTGTTGGGACCAGAGGCGAGGGATGGGCTGGTTCTGCGGGCTGCTCTGTAACATCTACTCCCCTCTTTGCTGCACTGAGGCCAAGGCTGTGGGCTGTTCTGGCTGCTCCGGGCTTTGTGTCTGTGGCCTCTGTGACATTTACTCCACTCCACACTGAACTGAGGCCGAGGCCTGCTTTGGCTTTGTGCCTGAGGACTCCATTTTTGTTCTAAATACTTCAATTATTTGTACAATTTGTTTTTCTCTCTCTGCACTTTGGGCGTTTGTTGGTCTTTTTTTATGGGTTCTTTTGGGTTTCTTGAGTTGTGGCCACCTGTAACATATACATACTTTGATAGTAAGTGTACTTTGAACTTTGAATGGATTTCTCAATCAATATATTGAGGTAGCAACTCAGGATAAGTTATTCTAGATCTCATTCTGTGCCATGTCTAGGAGTTAATTGATTAGCAGTTGAAAAGGGGCCTTTTTAGGAAGATTGACCATTATAGAATTTAAGACAATGTTACTACTATATATAAAATAGTCCAGACCCTCAAGCCCACTGATATAATCATCAACTGGCCCCCGACGCCTGATAGGCGACACCCTGCTTTTGAGGCCCAGCTCAACTGTCACTAGGCGATACTGAGGCTTCGAGGCCTAGTCCTTGCGCATACAGGTACATATAGAGTATCAGTAAAAACACAGCCGGACAAATATATTATGTATATAGTCCAGACCCCTCAGTCCATTTTAAATCTTCAGTCGCCACAATTGCGCTATGCTGCCCACCCCCCCCCCCAGTAGCTCAGACACCCAATCTTCCTGCAGCTGAAAACCAAGCGACCCCACAGCTTGAGACTCGAGCCCATTGAGTGCCGCTTTAAAAATCTGCAGTGGGCCACAACAGAGTTTGTCTTCTGCTGAGCAAAACTCAGAGAGGGCAGCTCCAACACTATTCTGGACACTGCGCCTCACCGCCCCCGGCGAAACTCATTGGCTTCATCCCTTCATCCCTTGCGGCTGCAAACAGGTGACACCGGGGCTTCAGGCCTAGTTCTCGCTATCACCTAGGCAATCTCCATCCGCCCCTGTTCGCGTCCAAAGAATCAGCCAATCAAACTTGTCCAAAGGGGTCTTGCAGTCACAAGAAAAGAGACCACAATGGCCACTCACTCCATCGACTCAGGCAGCAGCTCGCTGTGTAGCTCCTTCAACATCTCCACCAGCGAGCAAGCTGCTGACTGAGCAGAGCTGCAGCCCTTCAAGTTCTTAATGTATAACAGGACCTTGCAATCATTAGATGTACATTTAAGTAGAACGGTCTTTGTTGACCTCTTAGAAGCTGCTGTGACTAGTCACTCCACCATCCTGTCATAGTGCAGAGTTTCAAAAGGGAAGAAGCACAGTCAAAAATGGAGGGTTTTAAATCCAAACAGAGAAAACTATTAGATGGAGGGGAGAGCTTTGAAATGAGAAATACTTTGAAAGGTCTGACACTGGACAGGCAGTAACTAGCTTTTAAATGATACATATATCACCGGGCACAAAACCCCAACAGGAAAAATATGCCCCATCTTTGGCTGACAGGAGAAATTAAAGGAAATATTCCATCTAAGTAAAAGGCTTGAAAATTTGCCTGGAACAGCAGGAAGCCTGAGGATTGGGATTAAGGGAAGAATTACAGCCAACCGGTTGGAATTCTAACAAAGGACCTTTAAGAGCTTCTACAGGTGCACTAAATGGAAAAGACCAATCAGGAGAAACATTAACTCCCCAGAGATGTAGAAACAGGAGAATTTATAACGAAGAACAGACCATGGCAGAGGAATTAAACAAATACTCTTAGTCATAGTCACAAAAAGCCTGTCCTGAATATCAGAGAATTGTGGGCCTAACAAAAACGAGGGGCTGAAGGAAATAAGCAAAAGATAATTCTAAAGGAGTGATACTTAAAGCTGAAATCTCAACCATCTGATGACCTTCCCCTCAGAATTTGGAAGAGGTTGCTACAGAGACAGAGAGAATGTTTTAGTTATCATCTTCTAAAATTTTATACATTCTGGAACTGTTTCAACAGACCATAACACATAGGCCATTCCATCATTGTGTCGAGTGCAGTCCACCATTCAATGATAGCTGATGTAATTTCCTACTCAACCCCATTCTCCTGCCTTCTCCCCAGAAACTTTGACGCCTGACTGATCAAGAATCTACCAACATCAACTTAAATATACCCGATGACATGACCTCATTGGTGGTAATGAATTCCACAGATTCACCAGCCTCTGGCTAAAGTAAATCCTCCTTATGTCTGTTTCAAAGGAACATTCTTGCATTCTGAGGTGGTGCCTCCGGTTCGAGACTCCCCCACAATAGTAAGCAAGCATCCTTTTCACGTCCAGTCTATCTAGGACAGGGGTCGGCAACGTTTACCACTGAAGGAGCCAATATGGACCCATTTCCCACAGAAAAGAAAACACTGGGAGCCACAAAACCCGTTTGACATTTAAAATGAAATAACACTGCATACAACGGTTTTTTTTGCCTTTATGCTATGTATAAACAAACTATAATGTGTTGCATTTATGAAATTGATGAACTCCTGCAGAGAAAACGAAATTACATTTCTGCATGCAACAAAAACATTTTGAACTCCGAAAAAAAGACATTGGGTTGAAGGTTACTCCATAGTTAGCCTACCTTGGATCGAAGAATTAAAAGAAAGCGCGCACTGGCGGGTGTCAGGCATTGGCAGTGGTGATGTATATTAATAGTGATAAAAAACACGTTGTAGCAGTGTGCTACATGCAGCGCTAAAATAAAGATACTGCAGTCGAAGGTAACTTTATTTGAACTAAACAGCCTTGCTTTAAAGCCTCCCTCAAACCGCACCCCCCCCCACCCCGTGGGCGCGGATGCTCCAAAAGACACGTACTCACAAACCCCCGTAGGCTATCTCCCTTAGCCGGAACGGTGGCTAATTGTGAGCCGGTTCGGATGTGCCAGGAAATGGGGTCTCCACAACGTTTTTAGATTGTACAAGATCACCATAATCTTCAAATTTCGAATTACATTTCAAAAACTAACAAACCACGGGGAGCCGCAGCACAGAGATGAAAGAGCCACGGGTTGCCGACCCCTGATCTAGGCCTTGCAATTGTGGGCTGCAGGGCAATGTGGAAGATGCAAGAAAACACAGTGAAGGAGAACACATCCAACTTGAGACGTTTAGGATCATTCCCAACTCCAACTTTACTCCGTTCATCTGCCACTGTCCATTCAATCAACAGAAAACGGAGAATTCCTCGGAAATCTGGGTTCGGATGGTAGATGACCATCTTTTCATCTCATTTGAGGGGTGTGCAATAAAGTTCTAAAGCTATGCGAGACAATAGTCCATTTTCCTATCCATGGGCACAGTGTGGGTAATGCCCAAGTTACTCCTGCCTAAAGTGAGAATGTACACTTGAGGGGGAATGGAAATCCTTTGGCACCTGTGTCTCTTTGGGTCTGTCTCCATGGTTCAGTAATACGGTACAACTTGTGCAATTAATTCATCTGTCTCTCATGAGGCTACACACTCGTTATAACAAGACCATAAGATATAGGAGCAGAATTAGGCTATTTGGCCCATCGAGTCTGCTCTGCCATTTCATCAAGGCTGACCCATTTTCCCTCTCAGCTCCAATCCTCTGCCTTCTCCCCGTATCTCTTCATGCCCTGACTAATCAGAAATCTATTAACCCAAAGACTTGGCCTCCACAGCCACCTGTGGCAACAAATTCCACAAATTCATCACTCTCTTGCTGAAGAAATTCATCTTTATCTCCGTTCTAAAAGGATGTCCTTCTATTCTGAGGCTGCATCCTCCGGTCTTAGACTCCCCTACCAGAGGAAACATCCTCTCCCCATCCACTCTGTTGAGGCCTTTCAACATTGGATGAGTTTTGATGAGATCAGCCCTCATTCTTCTGAATTCCAGTGAGTAGAGGCCCAGAGCCATCAAATGCTCTTCATACGACCAGAATCATTTTTGTGAATTTCCGTTGAACCCTCTCCAGTGGCAGTACATCCTTTCTTAGATAAGGGGCCCAAAACTGCTCACAATACTCCAAGTGAATCCTCTCCGGTGCCTTCGAAAGCCTCGACATTATAACCTTGTTTTTGCATTCTAGCCCTTTCGAAATGAACTCACACATCACCTTCGCCTTCCTCAACACCGAATGAATCTGCAAATAACCTTCAGGGAATTCTAAAGGTTATCCATTTAGGGAATGGGAACAAACACTGAATTTATTAGAGCTGTGTGTTTGAATGATAGTGTTTTATAAGGCAAACAATTTAAGTCCTGAAGAAAGGTTTCTGCCTGAAACATGGACTGTCCATTCATTTCCATAGATGCTGCCTGAGCTGCTGAGTTCCTCCAGCATTTTGTGTGTGTTGCATGGATTTCCAGCATCTGAAGAATTTCTCCTATAAACAATTTAACGTATTTCTTCATAGTTAAAGTTAGACAGGCAATTACCTGTGTTCTTGTTCACCCTTGTGTCTCCCGATGAGTGGGCATTTTATATGTTACCAGCATTTGCTGTGGCTCCTGGACATCCAAGGTTATTTCCCTCCCTGGATAGACAGGTTGTTGATTGGCCCAGTCCAAGGGGTGGGAGCAGAACACAGGCAACAAGGTAAGGGCGTCAACCGAGTGCTGTCAGAGAGGGATAAATGGCAGCACTTCTAAGGGAGGGTCAAGGAGGGGCCAGGTTGGGTGAGGAAGCCCTTCAGTTATTGTGGCACTGGCAGGAAGGCGGCAAAGAAAGCTAATGGCATGTTGGCCTTCATAACAAAGGGAGTTGAGTATAGGAGCAAAGAGGTCCTTCTGCAGTTGTACAGGGCCCTGGTGAGACCCCACCTGGAGTATTGTGTTCAGTTTTGGTCTCTAAACTTGAGGAAGGACATTCTTGCTATTGAGGGAGTGCAGCGTAGGTTCACGAGGTTGATTCCCAGGATGGCGGGACTGTTATATGTTGAAAGATTGGAGCTACTGGGCTTGTATACACTGGAATTTAGAAGGATGAGAGGGGATCCAATTGAAACATATAAGATTATTAAGGGATTGGACACGCTAGAGGCAGGAAATATGTTCCCGATGTTGAGGGAGTCCAGAACCAGAGGCCACAGTTTAAGGATAAGGGGTAGGCCATTTAGAACAGAGTTGAGGAAAAACTTTTTCACCCAGAGAGTTGTGGATCTATGGAATGCTCTGCCTCAGAAGGCAGTGGAGACCAATTCTCTGGATGCTTTGAAGAAAGAGATAGATAGAACTCTTAAAGATAGAGGAGTCAAGGGACATGGGGAGAAGGCAGGAACGGAGTACTGATTGTGGATGATCAGCCATGATCACATTGAAAGGCAGTGCTAGCTCAAAGGGCCGAATGGACCCTATTGTCCATTGTCTACATGAGTGGCAACGGTGCTATTGGTCAGAACACCTACTTAACACAAACAAGAGAAAATCTGCAGATGCTGGGAATCCAAAGCAACACGCCAAAAACGCTGGAGGAACTCAGCAGGTCAAGCAGTACCGATGGACAGTCGACGTTTTGGGCTGAGCCCGCTTAACATACTCTCTGTGAACTAAGAAATGAAAAGATTCTGCATGGCTTAGCGTTATAAATAATCTTTTATTATGAATAAAGTTTATTTTGATCTTTAAAGAGTTCAAAGCTGAAAAGTAAATTTATTATCCCAGTACTGACAGTATGTTCTCATCACATACTGAGAGATTCATTTGCAAACATTCTCAGTAGAACAATGGAATTAATGAGGAAATACACAGAGAGACCGACGTACGCAAACAGATATACGGGTACCTGCAGGAACACCGTCACTTTGGTCTCCCGGCGCAGTGAGCAGCAGTGGTGCCCGCGGACAACCAGCGCACGGCGAGCAGCTGAAGTCAGCGCAGAATAACTGGACACGGCAGAGTGAACAGGACGAATCCAGTTTGCTGGGTTAGTTAAGCCCACCAGCCCCGCTGGGGCACAGGTTGTCAACAGCCGTTCGCCAGAGTCTTCTGCCCCGGGCCAGGGGACGAGGTCTTCAGATCTCCCGTTGGTGTCTCTGTAACACTGGGCTTTTACGGGGTGGGGTTGCTAATTACACAGGTAGAGTCCACTCCTTTTCTCCAAAGTCCCTGGTAAGCAGTAAGTTCAAACTAAATTTATTACAATCAAAGTACATATATATCATCAGATACAATCCTGAGATTCGTTTTCTTGTTGGCATACGCAATAAATCCAATAGCCATAATAGAATCAATGAAAGACTGCACCCAACAGGGCAGACAAACAATGTGTAGAAGATGACAAACTGTGCAAATACAAAAAGAAAGAAAAATGGAAATAATAATAATACTAAGCTATAAATATAGAGAACATGAGATGAAGAGTCCTTGAAAGTGAGTCGGTGGGTTGTGGGGAATTTCAGTGATGGGGCAAGTGAAGTTATCCTGTCTGGTTCAAGAGCCTGATGGTTGAGAGGTAATAACAGTTCCTGAACACAAAGTACACTGCAGATGCTGTGGTCAAAGCAACACGTACAACACGCTGGAGGAACTCAGCAGGTCAGGCAGCATCCGCGGAAACAAGCAGTCAACATTTCGGGCCGAGACCCTTCGTCAGGACTGAAACGTTGACTGCTCGTTTCCACGGATGCTGCCCGACCTGCTGAGTTCATCCAGCGTGTTGTACGTGTTGCTTTGACCCCAGCATCGACAGAGTACTTTATGATAACTGTTCCTGAACCTGATGGTGTGAGTCCTGAGGCTCCTGATGACAGCAACGAACCGCCCTGGGTGCAGGAGTCCTTAGTGATGGATGGAAGGGCAAGGACTATGGGCTGCTCCTGGGTGGAGGCAGATAGGAGACTGTGGGAGGCAAGGCATTGTAGCTGCAACCACTGCTGTCCTTCCTGTGGAACGCCCTGTGACATTACATGCAAGTCCAGAGGGCATAGGGTGAGATGGTCAAACACAACCTGAGCCTTGAAATAAAGGTGGGGCCTGGACGATACTCTAGTGGTGTACTGGAACTGACCTGTGCACACTCATGCACTGTGATATACAGTGCTGCAAAAAAGTCTTAGGCACCCTAGCTATACATATGTGCCCAAGACTTTTGCACAATATGTATGTGTCTGTGATGCTCTTGTTTTCATTGCACCGGTGCAGACATGCAGATGACAGTAAGCTTGACTTTGACTTTGATGTGGACTCTGGCTGGAGGTGGAAGGAATTGATCTGTTGAAGTGGAACCTGGTGGGGCTCAAGTTGCAGACTAATGGAACTCCATTCTTGTTTCATTCAGAAGGGGAGAGGCTGAGAGGGTGGAAGTAGATGGGATGTGGTCAAGGAAGCTATGATTGAGGAACTAAGAGGACAGATCAGGAGACCCCTATGGTGGAAAGTTTCAGAGCAAAACCAACAAAGAAAAGGGAGAACAAAATGGGAGTCATTACAGGATCAAGGTGGGAGGCTGCAGGCTTGTTATAGGTGTTTATCATTGTCCATCTCATGAGGTGGAGAGATCTAGTGAGGGAAGGGAGCTGTCAGAGACAGGCCAGATAAAGATGAGAGCAGGTCACAAAACTGGGAAGAAAACTAATAATATTTTTGAGTTCAGGAAACAGCATCATATAACCATATAACAATTACAGCACGGAAACAGGCCATCTTGGCCCTTCTAGTCCATACCGATGCTTACTCTCACTTAGTCCCACTGGCCCGCACTCAGCCCGTAACCCTCCATTCCTTTCCTGTCCATATACCTATCCAATTTTACTTTAAGTGACAAAATCGAACCTGCCTCTACCACTTCTACTAGAAGCTCATTCCACACAGCTACCACTCTCTGAGTAAAGAAATTCCCCCTTGTGTTACCCTTAAACTTTTGCCCCCTAAACTTTTTTTTTGTCTGTCTAACTCTCAAATCATGTCCTCTTGTTTGAATCTCCCTTACTCTCAATGGTAAAAGCCTATCTACGTCAACTCGATCTATCCCCCTCATTATTTTAAATACCTCTATCAAGTCCCCCCTCAACCTTCTACGCTCCAAAGAATAAAGACCTAACTTATCCAGCCTTTCCCTGTAACTTAGGTGCTGAATACAATTGTTCGAATTAAACAAAAGTAGAACAGTGCAGCACAGGAGAAGGCACTGTTTCCTCTAAGCTGCATGGGTGCACAGCCTCACAGTAACTGCTCCCGTGCACATAGCCTTCGTGGTCATGCAGCTGGAACAAAAACAAATGAGAAAACATTTACAAAATGAGAAAAAGATTTTCTTTGTTGTGCTGCATTTCCTTCAATTAATAAATAAATTCAGAAGTATGTGATTTTCCAGTTTCCATTCTAAATATTCATAGTATGTATATTGCCAAAAAAAAGCATTTAAAGTGCCGTGCAATTTTCAGCACATGTAAAAATTTCCTCCTCGGCGCAGGGTTGGTCTGTGCGGCAGTAAAAGATGTTGCTTCTCCACTTCCTCTGCTCTCAGGATGAGGCTTTTCTTTTCATTCCAGAACAACTGAGATGCCCAGCTTCTTCAAAGAAAGGGGCTTCCCTTCCTCCACCATCAATGCTGCCTTCATCCACGTCTCTTCCATTCACACACGTCTGCCCACACCCCATCCTCCTGCCGCCACACCACGGATGGGATTCCTCTTGTCCTCACCTACAATCCTACACACCTCCACATCCAGCACATAATTCTCCGTAACCTCTGCTGTCTCAAGAGGGAATCCACCACCAAGCATATCTTTCCCTCCCCTGCCTTTCCATTTCCCGCAGAGATTGGTCCCTACACGACTCCCTTGTCCGTTCATCCTTCCCCACGGACTTCCCTTGCAAGCAGAACAAGTGCTACACCTCCTCCCTCAGGGACCCAAACAGTCCTTCCAGGTGAGGCGACGTTTCACCTGTGAGTCTATTGGGGTTATCTACTGTATCTGGCACTCCTGTTGTGACCTCCTGTATATCAGTGAGACCTGACGTAGACTGGGAGACCATCTTCACTCCGTCTGCCTGAAAATGCGAGATCTCCAGCAGGCCACCCATTTCAATTCTACTCCCCATTCCCATTTTGCAATGTTAGTCCGGGATGAGACCACACTCAGGCTGGAGGAACAACACCTTATATTCCGTCTGGGTAGCCCCCAACCTGATGGCATCATCGTGGGTTTGTCAAACTTACGGTAATTGCCCCCTCCCATTCCTTCACCATTCCCCATTCTTGTTGCCCCTCTCTCTCACCTCTTCTTGCTCATCACCTCTCTCTGGTGCTCCTCCCCCTTCCCTTTCTTCCATGGCCTTCTGTCCTCTCACGTCAGATTCCCCCTTCCCCAGCCCTTTATCTCTTTCACCAATCAACTTCCCAGTTCTTTACTTCACCCCTCCCCCTCCCAGTTTCACCTACCACCTCGTACTTCTTCCTCCCCACCCCTCCACCTACTCACTCTGACTTCTCAGCTTTTTCTCCAGTCCTGAAGAAGGGTCTCAGCACTTTACTCTTTTCCATTGATGCTGCCTGGCCTGCTGAGCTCCCCCAGTATTTTCAAAGCTCAAAGTAAAATTTATCATCAGAGTAATGCACATCACTACATACAACGCTGGGATTTTTTTCTCGTGGGCATTTTGTGGGTGTTGATAAAGATTTCCACAGTCTATTCTGTATGTGCCCCTCTTAGCTTTGTAGACTTCTATCAAGATCCCCCCCACCGCCAATCTCCTACGCTTCAAGTAAAATAAACTTAGCCTATCCAGTTTCTCTTCCTAAAGTGAAACTTTCCATCCTTGACAACATCCCGATGAATCTGCTCAGCAGCCACCCCAGAGGATTGTCTGGATCGACCTATACAGAACCCCTGTGTAATACCTTGACAACAACACACTCGCTCATAAACAGTCCTGTGGTCACTGGAGTGTCGACAGGAACACATCATTATTAATGATCCTCCAACACCCAGGACGTGCTCTCTTCTTGCTACTGTCATCAGGAAGAAGGAACTCACACCACCAGGTTCGAGAAGAGTTACTACCCCCCCCCCCCCGGCCCCCGTCATCAGGCTCTTGTACAACTGGAGACAACTTAACGGAAGAAGGCAGGAGATTGGGTTTGAGAGGGATAATAAATCAGCCACGATCGAACGGCAGAGCCGACGATGGGCCGAATGGCCTAATTCTGCATCTATTTTTCATGGTCATCTGTCGAAAGAGGAAATAGTTAATGCTTCATGCCTGGAACTCTCTTTGTTTCATGTTCGGAACTCTTCATAGTTTTGTACATCTCTGTCAAGTCCCTCCCCGATCTCCACTCCAGGTTAAACAAACTTAGCCTAAACAGTGTCTCTTCCAAAATGAAACTTTCCACCCAAGGCAACATCTACTCAGCAGCCACTCTAGGGGATTATCTGAACCCCTGTGTTATGACAACAACACACTTGCCCATTCTCTTACCCTGCATAAATGGTCCTGACGTCACTGGTGCCCATATTCTGGTGCTATACAGTGAGAGGGATACACCTACCAGAACTATACCCTGGCATTATTCAGGGACAAACCTGTTACCTATTTAGAGAAACAGCACCGAACAGGCCCTTCCAGCCTTTTGAGCCATGCCAGTAGCAACCCACCGATTTAATCCTAGCACAATCGTGGGACAACTTACAATGACCAATTAACCTACTAACCAATACGTCCTGGTTACTCTTCATTAACACTGAACATGAGGGCATAAAAATGTTAGCTTAAGTAGCAGAAAAAGTGGGGAAAGGGATGGACAGAACAGATAAAAGATCTTTGATGGTGTAGGACTACAACGTGGCAGCCAAGGTCAGACTAAGCTTCTTTGTTCTTGTAATGTAGTTCTTAGCAAAACGAACAACTTCATATTTTCCCACTTTATTTGTCTTTTCACTTAACCCTCTGTAAATCACTTGGATGATATTCACAACTCACCTTGCTGTCTATTTTTATGCCATCTGCAAGTTTGACTCACGTACCTTCGCTTTCTTGCTCCAGTAGTTTTTGTATGCAGTCATGGTTTCAACAGTGACCCCTGTGGTCTCAGGTTGTCAAATGGTAAGATGACTCCACTCCTGTTTGCTGCTTCCTGCCCATCAGCCTGTGCTCTTTCCATGGCAGCATGTTTTCTCTGCTGGAGCTTCTCCCCCCTCCCCTTTCTTTCTTCCAAGGCCTTCTGTCCTCTCCTGTTAGATTCCCCCTTCTCCAGCCCTGGATCTCTTTCACCAAGCTCCTTACTTCATCCATCCTGGTGTCACCGATCACCTTGTTTCTCCCGCCCCTCTCCCCACTCTTTTACTTTGACTCCTCATTTTTTCCTCCAGTCCTGCCGAAGGGTCTCAGCCCAAAACGTTGACAGTTTACTCTTTTCCACAGAGGCTTCCCAGCCTGCTGAGCTCCTCCAGCATTTTCAAAGTAAAATTTATCATCAGACTACATTCATGTCACTGCATACAACACCGGAATTTTTTTCTTGTGGGTGTCGATAAAGACTTTTCCTCTAACTTTTGTGTGTGTGTGTTACTTAACCCTTTTGTGAGGCACTGAGATGAAGACCTTTGTCAAGTCGAAATACTGGCTCAGTTTAGTTGAGACACAAGATGCTCGACTCTGGAGCAAAACATAACTTGCTAGAGGAATTTAGTGGGGCAGGTATCATCTGTGAAGGGACATGCCCTCCTCGTATCCCCCTCACACCCACTCACAGATGCAGCTTGAATGGTGAGTTCCTCTTGTTTCCCCCTCAGTTGAGGTTCCCTCTGTCACAGGGACGTGGTTGGGGATGAACCCAAGTGCAGAACACGGGTGCAGAGACAGTCAGGAGGCGTTCTTGACATAGCAAACATGGAATCGGTATTCAGGAGTGATGCCAGACAGAACTGGCAGTCCTAAGAACCATGAAACAAGGTTACTCACACCAGAGTCAACCAACAAACTGGCAGCTCCTTGCTTTGATCACAGAGTTTTTATACTGCATTTGCTGATGGAAAGCAGTGTAATCTGGGAACGATTGGAAACTAAATGAGGGGATTGAGACCCAATTCCCGAGGTAAATAGCCAGGTGGGAGATTGCCAGAAGGAACCTCAAAAAGAGAACATCTGCCAGACCAGATTTTCCCTTCAGGAAGCTGTGCAGATTGGTTAGATTTGGATTTTCCAAATGAAGCTGCTGTTGCTCAGACTTTGACCTGGAGCAACACACAAGGTTGCTGGACGTCAGGCAGAATCCATGGAGGGAAAGGGAGAGTCGCCGATCCGGGCCAAGTCCCTTCATCCGGTCCCCGTCACTTGGATCTCCAGATCTAGGTCTGGATGCACCCTGTGCCTGGAAGGGGCCATAAAGACGAACATCAACCCAATGTCATCCATGTGCCTCTAGGTCCCTGGACCCCTGGTGGCAGGGCGTGAGTACTGTGCCTGGATGGTCACTTGCTCCTTGTGCTAGACCAACTTTGGCGGGTGCTCTGGAGCTCTGCAGAAAGCAGGGAGGAGTCACTCCTCCCATCCCCACCCGCTCTGGTCTACAACTGCAGCCTCCATTGTTCTTCCAGGTTTTTTTTATCTCTCTCTCTCCCTTCTTCCTCCTCCTCCTCTCTCCCCCCCCCCAGTTGGCCAATTTAATGGGGCAAGGATATGCTGTGTGGGTTCCCTGAGACACCAGTCACTGTCTGGTAATCTTAAGTAAGGCTTCATGCCCCTTGACTACCTGTGGGCAGCAGCAGCACAGAGCTGAGGTTGGAGCCCAGCCCTGATGGTTAGGACCTCGTCCTGAAGCTCCGGGGTCCGCTTAGAATCACAGTGTCACTACATTCAGGCACAGCCCAAGTGCGGAGCAAGAGACTCTGAAGCGGGTCGATAGTTCACAGACTTTAATGCAAACAGAATTTAGAGGGAAAAGAAAACAATAAACGTTGGGCCTAACAGGGCCATTAGCTCTCAAATGGAAAATGAAGCTGACACTGCGGCTGAAAGGGATAACAAAATATAAAATGAATATATAGACTTCAGTGTGAGTTGACTCGACAGCCCGATTTCTCGGGCAAGGCCGAATGCAAGCAGGCAGCGTGACGTTGCTGTGCTTTGCTCAAGTCTCGACAATAGACAATAGACAGTAGGTGCAGGAGTAGGCCATTCGGCCCTTCTAGCCAGCACCACCATTCACTGTGATCATGGCTGATCATACACAATCAGTACCCCGTTCCTGCCCTCTTCCCATATTCCTTGACACCGCTATCTATAAGAGCTCTATCTAACTCAAGTGCTACGACAAAATGAACGGAGTTAAGTACCTTCGCGATGAAATAATAATTAGCTGACACGAGCATATTCACGAGCTCATTTGTCGGATCTGCTGTGCAGCCGTACCTGCGGTTGTGACACACACAGCTGCAGGTATAGGGGCTGCTGATGGAAGATCTCTGACCTGGGGGCAGGGGGTGGGTTCCCACCAGTGTTTCTCCTTGGGTCTGAGCCCCAAACTCAGCAGGGTTACCTGTTCCTTGTCCAGACCTCTCTTTTTGTGTGGGTCACGTATCTGGATAGCCTTATTTATTCTTCCATTGGGTGGGGCATCTCAGGGAAGGGCAGAGTGTTTATCCACCTGTGGCTTGTGATCCACTTCAGGAGGGGAGGTGAAGTGACGGTGAGGGACAGGGCCTGAGACTGAATGAGCAGGGACCGTAGGCTTCCTTCTCCAAAAGGGTCTAATGAACCAGATGGTAATTCACAAGAATCCAGTAATTTCACGATCACCATCACAGATTGGTTAATTAACTACATTAAACTCTCTGGCTTCCGCACTGGGATTTGAACACATGTCTTCAGATGAATAATTCAGCTCTCTGGATTGCGACTAACTTTAACCGTTTTGCTTCCAGTTCTGTAGTGAAGAAGAACTAATCCTGAGGAAGCTGCTCAGCATATGTTAGAGGAAACTGTTCTCACGTGTGTTGACGGAGGTGCTCAGCATGTGGAACTGACAGAACAGGCGTCTGTGTGCAGCACTGGAAAGGACACTCTCTGCGCACAGGCAAGGTGGCAAACGCACTGTGTACTGCGTAAGGGAGGAACATGGTACAGCGTAGGGGAGGGAGCACTCTGTGTACAGTGTAGGGGAGCATGCTAGGCACAGTGTAGGGAGATAACTTTATGTATAGAGGAGGGAGCACTCTTGCACAGCATAGGAGAGGGAACTCACTGTGTAATTGTGCATGGGATGGAACACCCTTTATACGATGTAGGGGAGGAACACTGTGTACAGTGCGGAAATGGGAACACTTTATGTACAGTGTAGGGAGAGCTCATTTAAGCAGTCAAATGTGCAGAGGTTGGACCGCAAATCTTCCCAAAGCCATATTCTCTGATCCTCGGCGGGCCTCCATGCCTGGGCTCCATCAAATTGCGTTTCCCCACCGGATCGAATCCTACGATTGGTTCTCTCCTGTGTCCTCTCTTTTCCTCTCCCACCAAAATTAATAGCACAATTTTCAAAGGAACTTTGTGACATCAGAACCTCCGATGCATTTGTAAATGGTTGTTGACGTATCTCACTAGTGGAGTAGGTGTATAACTCTGTTCCCCCAGTGTGACATCGGCCAGTCTGTCTGGGGGTTTCCAGACTCTTTGAGACCTCCTTACCCTGTCATACTCCTTCAGTGTCTGACACTCTCTGGGATCTTTCCTGTCCACATGGGGAGGCCTCCCCCTGTCCATTTCTCGTGCCTTCCATCAACTCAGGTCCCTCTGCCACTTGGCTGAGCTCAGCTTCATTCCCAGTTACTTCAGAGCCCAGTCTCCCTTCATCGTTCAGCTGCAGACCTGCCTGTCCACTGCTATTCCCCCCTCCCCATTTCATCTGCATCGGAGTGGCAAGGTTTGGGAATCTCTTCAATCACTGGGGAGCTTGTGTAGGGTAGCAGATACCCTATCTTCATCCTCTGAGTCTGTACCACATTCAGTGGTAAATTCCCTTCCACTGCATGTCCTTGTGTTCTCCCACGTCACTGCAGGGTCCTCTGACTAGGTTAGGGTCCACATCAGGCTCTGGATCAACACACAGCTCTTGTCCCAGAGGGAGAAGGTGGTTCCGATGGAGAACCTTGACAGGTCCGTTCACATAATCTGGCTTCACCCGGACGACTGGTACATTTGGCATCTGACTCTCCACTATGTAAGATGTAGACACTCAGCAGTCAACCAACTTATGCTTCCCTGGTCGCCCCAAACTCTTTAAGAGAACTCTGTCTCCAGGCATCATTTGGGAGAACCTAATCTTTTGATCGTCTTTCCTCTTGATTCTGCTTGGTAGCAGAGACCTCTGCTAGTCCATAAGCCTTCTTCAATTCCCTCCTCGTGTCAGACACATACTTAAGATAGGTCTTCTGTGGCAAATCTTCCCCAACAATCTCACGCTAAAAGTCAACAGGCAACCTTGCTTCAAGCTCAGACATTGAATAATATGGCGAGTGCCCAGAAGCTTCATTCTGTGTACAGTTGTAGCAGAGGACCAGACGCCCAATATGCTGACTCAGTTTGTTCTTCTTCCTGATCTCCAGGGCTCAGAGCATGTCCCAATGTCCGGTTGAACCTCTCAGGCTGGGGATCACCCTGAGGGTGATAAGGCGTAGGCCGCGACTTCTCCACTCCAAGCGCGCCCAGTAACTCATGTACAATCCGACTCTCAAAATCCCTTCGCTGATCGCTATGTACCCGTCTGGGAAGGCCATAATGAACGAAATACTTCTCCCACAACACTTTGGCCACGGTGCACGCCCTCTGCTCCTTTGTCGGGGTGGTGTGATCAGTGATAATCAAGACACTGTCCGTGTTCCACGCACACACACAGCAGATCAAACGGCCCCGCACTCTGCAGATGGCATGGCGGAGCGGCCCTCGTAGGCAGTGTCGGGGACTGTACGTCGGTTCAGAGTCCGCTAGTCAACACACATTCGTACCTTCCCATTCTTCTTCCTCGCCACCACTTCGGAGGAGGCTCCTGGACTCAGTGACGATCCCAGCTTCCGCAGATGCTGCCGAACGTCCTCCAGTCGCCGAGACCTTTCTGTGAACGGGGTGTCCTCTGTCACCCGGAAGGTGTGGCGAGTGCTCTTGGAACAACCCGCATCAAACTCTTCACAACGTCTCCTCTTTCAACCTCCAGGTACCGGGAAGTCCCCAAAGTTGAATGACTTAGCTGTCAACTTTTCCCTTTCCAGGAGAGGGTCTCGCAGGAACGCTAGGCATTACTGTCACCGGGAAGAAAGGGGCTTTCCCCGCCTGAGAGTGACCTCCCTCTCCGCGGTCTTCCTGACTCTCGCTGACATCATGTTCACCTGTATAACCAACGGCTTCTGCAGTTCGGGCCTCACCAATACCCCAGCAGGTAAGCCTTCGTGGTCATCCGGAGCAGACACCAAGAGGGCATCGGCCTCAGGCGGTTCCGGCTCCCCTTGACCGTAACGTGAAGCGCTTGGACCGCACATGGACAAAGGGTGAACGGACAATGTTTTCTGAAAGCTCTCTCCAACCTTCACCTTGCAGGCTCCTCACAGCTGGAATATTCATCCCCACGGGACTTGAAGCTTTGCCCTTCCCGACCGGGTCCGGACGAACCAGCTCTAACGTACCGAGGACCTCATCTGCCTCAGGAAACTCCAGCTTCAACGACAAGTACGGTTAGTCATCAGCCCCAAGGCTCCCGGGCTCCAGCGCGTCAATGGCCGTTGCGTCAAATACCTGTTGCGGAAGGATCTGTACAACAGAATAAGCCGAGAACCTGTGTCGAGCAAGGCTCTTGCATAAATACCCTGGATCCGTAGGGGTACAATGGAGCAAGGCCTTTCTCCACCAAGCCCTCGGGACTATTAGGTTTTACACTTTAGTATCTTCCCTGATACGTTGATTGAAACGTGACACCCCCCCCCACCCCACCACCCCACCCCCGGACCAGGCCATTCCCTCTCTCCGAAGTTTTCCGATTTCTCTCTCTGCTTAAGTAACGGTGGGCTCACTTTCCAAAGGTTTTCCCGTCCTTCACACTCTCGCCTGAAGTGCGCCTCCTCACCGCAGTTGTAACAGACAATACCGCCGCTCCCCTTTCCCGTTATCGGTTTTCTCATGCCGATAACGGCGGGAGCACCCGGCGATAAGAGCAGGGATACCCCGACTCTAAAATCCGCCACGAACTCCCGTAACACCCACAGTGGTGGGGTATCGGGGGTTACTTCACCAACAGAAGCAACTGCCGAGGGCTGCACCCTGCTGACAGAGGCCTCCCGCTCCTCCATCGCATCCCCCCCCCCCCTTACTTCTCTGATCAGCTCAACAACCGAGGGAGAAGGGGCACGAATTACGAGGCATTCGGAGGCTGAAAGCGATCATGCCCCGTGACTGCGCGCCCTTCTCCACTTGGTCCATCAATTGACTCTCCTCAGCCGTTTGGATGTGCCCTCAACGCCGCAAGCCACGCAGCTTTCTCTCTTGCGGGAACATCTGGGCAGAAAGCCTTCCCCCCCCCCCCGAAATATGCCCCTAAACTCGTCATAAGCTCCACTGGGCTTCTTGTCGTGTAAAAAAACCGTTTCCTAGCGCTGGGGTGTCGCCCCCGGAAGTGGCCAAGGGGATCTCAGGACCTCTTACGCTCCCTACCGGTCGCTGTCTTCTCACATTAGCAGAGCACTGCCGCTCCACCCGTTTCATATTCCTACTTCCCCGGGTGGTGGGGGGGTGTTCACTCGCGAGAACATCCTCAGCCTACCACAACTTTTGCAATTCATCCGCCGGGGACGTAAGGGCCGATACCAGCTCAGAATTTTCACCCCTCGCTGGGAGACCCGCTACACCTTCTATATCAGACCATTCCTTTCCCTGCGCTCCGCAGACACGAGAGCCACTTGTCTGGAATAGTCTCCGCCGTCAACTACGGGAAACTCGGCTTCCAATCCGGCACTCTCGCCTGCACTCCCCTTTCCCTGGAAAGAACGGACGACCCATGGCCCTGCCTCTCCCGGGACCCCAATGGTACCAGGCAGATCCACTCCCGTTACGTCCGTGCTAGTCTGAATTAATGCTACCTCTTTCAAATTATCCGTAACTATTCCTACTGATTTAACAGCGCTTAAAACCCTAGTCAACAATTCATCCGGGCTGCGGATATGCACCCGGCACAGAACAGAAGCCGGCGATCTCTTTAAATCGCTTAACCCCTGTGGCGTACGCAACCACGGACCCTGATCACTTTCCCGGGCCAGAGTTTAACATAGGCTCAACCACAGACCCACCTAATTCTTAGGGCAATCACAAAATGTTCAGCCAGTTACTGGCACCTTCCTGTCAATCTGAATCAGTCTGGCCAATCTTCTCTGACCTCTCTCATTAACAAGGAGATTTTTCCCACAGAACTACCTCTCACTGGATTTTGCTGTTTTTTTGTTTCTCACATTCTCTGCAAACTCTAGCAACTCGTATGTGAAAACTCCAGGAGATCAGCAGTTTTTGTGATATTCAAACCACCCCGTCTGGCACCAACAATCATTCCACAGTCAAAGTCACTTAGGTCACATTTCTTCCCCATTCTGAACAACAGCTGAACCTCCTGACCGTGTCTGCATGCTTTTATGCATTAATCTGCTGCCACATGATTGGCTAATTAGATA